>NC_050527.1:29950646-29952420 GCF_002922805.2 Oryzias melastigma
GTGTTTCAGCATTCCAGTGAACTACTGACACTAACTCAGCATTCTGGGATACTCATGTGCAGTCATGGAAGTATTTGTACTGGTAAAGCATGTAGTTCATTAATACTTAGATAAAACATTTGTTAGAAAACAAAATCTGTCTAACCTTGAAAGGTAGTTAATTGAAAATATTTGCAATTTTGACCAATCAATCAAATATGTGAACTATATGACTGTCATTTAGTACCCTTAATGCTTTTTTTTAAACAAAGGTACATTTTTTTCCCATTATATATTTATATTATTTTGTCATTAACCCTCCTGTTGTTCTCATAATCTGTTTGCACCCCATGTCCTCCTGGTCAAAAATCATTAAACCCCTAATACAAAAAGCATTCTTAAACACCAAATCCTATTTTGCTTGAAGAAGCAACTTATGTCACTACAAATAGTGTACATACTTGTGTTTTTCCTCTTCACTGGGAAGAAAGACTGCATTTATTTAACACACCCCTCACTGCAATGATAATGTCACTCATATCATTATTGTTTACTGTACAGGTAATAAGCACCAATTGTGTAGTATTTTGATAGATTAAGAAAGGATACAAATGTGCAAAAACCTGTTTTGAATAAATTTGTATTCATCCCAATGAGTCATTTTTTGGGGGGGAATATATGAAACACACAACATAATGCAGTCAGCTAATTAATGCTTGCAGGGTAAGTAAATCTGCCTTTATTGATATGTCTCTTACATCTTCATCCCTCAGGATGAGTTTCACTGTCCTTCTTTGGCAAGCAGAATTGCAATCTCTTCCTTTTACTTACAGTTGGAATTTTGGGATGTTCAGGAAATCTGGCACTCTCTCATGGCTACAAATTTGACTGTCATTCGTCTTGCAGGTCTGGACTTATGGTTATCAAATTGAAGGAGTCTGGAGCAGGTGTGAAAGACTTTGAGCAGCATTGTGGTATAGAGAATTGGTCATCTGCTCTTTGCATGCAACATAATATAGCTCCAGTCTCACCTCAGAACTTATAACCTAGGATCCTTTTCCGGATTTCTTCATATTTGGATAAAACATCCTGATCAGACATCTTTGGGGTTATTTTTCAACTGCTGATGTGAGGAATTGGTAAATTGTTGAGACACTATCAATTGTTATATTCAATATTCAATATATATACAATATTGTCAATTCTTATATATTATTTCCTTATCTTTTGTAAATATTGCTTTTTCTCTTTATGTTAATATCTTCTGTATATGCCTAATACTGCAACAGCCTAATTTCCCAGCCTGGGATGAATAAAGTATTTCTATTCTATTCTATTCTATAAATTATATTGTATAAACTGTATAAGAAACAGTGAATCTGTTTCTCATTCAGTTGTGGGTCGTGGGGTCATTTTCCTGACATGTAGTTCTGTCACCATGCCATGTTTGTTATTTGGCAGTTTTTTTTTAAAGGAAAATCTTTATTTCAGCTTCATAGATTTCAACTTCTTTTGAAGATGAATTATTCTACCTTTGGTTGTCTTCCTCCCCGTCGTCTTCCTCTGAATCACAGTTTTCTGGGTGGACATCTAAAAAAAAAAAAAATCAACTCTATATATTCTTCACTCATGGCTCCCACACACAGAGAATTAATCTCCAGCACCTTTATAATCTCTGGGCGTATGACAAAGGGCCAATATTGTGTCATTTGGGTCAGTTCGAGTCACAGACAGGGCGGTCTGTTACAAAACCTCCTGTTTTGTCTTGTTTACATGTGCTACTGATTGATTGGAG
>NC_050527.1:29952863-29965366 GCF_002922805.2 Oryzias melastigma
ATGGCTTCCACACACAGAGAATTAATCTCCAGCACCTTTATAATCTTTGGGCGTATGACAAAGGGCCAATATTGTGTCATTTGGGTCAGTTTGGGTCACAGACAGGGCGGTCTGTTACAAAACCTCCTGTTATGTCTTGTTTACATCTGCTACTGGTTGATTGGAGACAGTTATCCATATTCTTGCAATTTGTGACAGTAACTTCACCTCAATTTGACTGTCCGGTCACCTGGACCTTAAGACAATATTTGTAACTTCACAGCTTGTATAGAAATATGAATACATGCAGCAATACTGTTTTCTAATGTTGGGGTCAATCTAGGAAAAGTCAGCAAAGTTGAACAAATATTACTTAGGGGATTTTTAGAATTATTTTACACATTGGTCGATTACTTTGACCCAAAGACAATTAGAGAGTGTCTAAACATACTACTTGCCTTTTCAAAAGTAACTGCAGTATGTAGTCACTTTGTGAATGTAATAAAGCATCTTTTTAAACTTGTGTAATTTTTAAATAAACTACAAATTTTGAGAGACTTGAAAAGGATTGCTGAGACCAAACAAATTAAAAACCGCAATTTTTCGCAGACCATCTTTTAATTTCTGTTTTCCCCTGTATGTGTGTGAGGTAAAAGCAACAAAAGAAAATCACCATGTTGATTTAAGGTTGACCTTTTCAGATAATATTGAGCACATATTTAAGCAATGCTCACAAAGCTTTCAGGATTCTAATAGAAATTGAAAGGAGAGAAATGAATGATAAATCTTAATGAAAAATAGGTAGGAAGGGAGGAGGGCAGTTGTGTCTCAAACCATCCATGCCACATAATTTTGACTCTGATGAATTAAAGGAAATTACTGCAAAAGCAAACTGTGTATTCATTCCCGGAGGTATCATTTATCACCTCCTGATCTGTCAGGCTACTTAGTCAATTATTGCCCATGAATTAATCCATCTTCAGTTTTTCCATGAGGCTAACAGTGCTTGTCACATGGAAGAGGTAATTCATCACAGACTGACCACTGGGGGAGTGGAAAAACCCCAAATTATGTTTTAAAACTTTCTATCACAATGTTTATGTAAACTTGCATCTTTGCAAATGGTAGACTATACACGACACATATTTTCAATACAACAATGTATTTACTGGGTTATTTGGATACAATCGGCACAGTAAACTGGAAAAATATGTCCTGCTTTTTGAATTAATGTTTTTTCTCTGTAAAGATGCAGATGGAAAATACGCGGGAGAAAACGCGTGAAAGTGGCGCCGTTTCCAGCTGTACCTGAACGCACCATATGATCAAATCGGCGGGGGAGAAAAAAAAACTGTCAACAGGGCCTCGCCTTCCGTGACGTAAGGCTCACGCTACGGTGCGCCATTTGTGACTAGCATCAAAAAAGCGCGGACCATCGAGATAACCGCAAAATCATGGGTAAGAGCCTCTTGTCGCTTGATTTTGTGAAGCTAATTTAGTCGAGCTATATTTAGGAAAGCAAAACTGTACTACGAGGGGTGTTATGATGGATTATTTGCTGTATGGGGAAAACTGTATCTCCGATATACGTTAGCCTCCTTTTTGGGCCTCTGTGCTGCCGTCGTTTTCCAAGCCTTGAACGAGTTTAGATCCGCCTTCATCTCGCTCTGATTGGCTCCTCTCAGCTGAATGACTGCGTTAATTGGACGCGCTGTATGCTTGTCAAAAGATAGTCGAGGATCACGTTGCTAGTTAGCAAGTTAGCTGCGGTATGCAGCATCTAGAGGGGTTCTTATTTCATACCTGTGTTCAGGTGATAAACTTATGTTCCTGAGTACTGACTTTTCCTCCTCTTTGCAGCTGGGAATACCTGCTATTTTCGCTGCAATGTTGTTTGTGATGTTTTAACGTGTTTGGCCAACTTTTTACACGACTTCTTAGCTGACATTTGACAGTTTAAGTGACAGTCAAAGAAAACAATATCATTATGTAGTAAAATGAAAATATTTTCAGTGTTGCAATGTTGTGCAGTTGGATTTTTAATTGTATTCAATCGCAACCAACATGTGGATATTGTAAATTATAAAGTCGTTCTTTGAGAATGCATCCATTTATTCTACCTATTCTAATTATTTTTTACAATATAATTACTAAGACAAACTATGAACTAACATTTGTTCATGTAATAAAAATCTACAGAACTTCAACAATTCCACACTTGAAGTAAAAAAATTGCAATATGAAATAATTATAGTTAACCTCAGATCTATATAGTAAGAAAACTACCATTTGATAGCTGCCTTTCATAATAGACGTATTGCTAGCTGTATATTCATTTGACTTGATCAAATGATAAACGCAATAAACAGAGGCTTGGAAAATCAAAATAAAGCAATGTATGTGATTAGTATATTCTTTTTTACATTATTTGTTCCTCCTTTTCTCCATCCAACTTTCTTTAGGGTTTATCATTTGATTAGCATAAGATCTTTCCATACAAGACACCTGTGCCTCAATATGCAACCTAAGATGTAAAGTTCTGCCATGTTCTTTACTATGCAGGCATGGTGAGTTAATATCTGCATTATTTCTTATGATCATTGAAGCATTTAGAAAATCCTGCAAGCACAGAAAATTAACAAAAATAAAGTTAAAAATAAAGAACAACTGGATAGGAAATCTCTGTTTTCAATGGTCCTAATAAGATGGAGCAGGATAATTAAATAAAATAAGTGATATCAATAAAGCTTAGATTCAAATACAAACGGGGTTTATACAAATATGCACCTTGTGTGTCAGAAGTTTCACAACCCCCTACTGTAACAGTAAATTCTGTCCTTCACAAGAGACTTTCAGCTCTTTTCTGTTTGCTTTAGTGCTGGACAGGATAAGTAAAAAAATGATTATGTAATAGGAAAAAATATTGAACAACATTCAGTGAAATTTGCTGGAAAATATCAAAAGCTTTATGAAGAAATGTGTGTACTTTTGTTGTTTTAATCTTAGACCCAAAAAATAAGAAATTATCTTGTGTGATTGGAATTGTCATTGTCATCCAACAGGTTGTATACATTTACTCTACATTTGCAAATATTGTTCTATCCAAAGGAAAAAAATATATAATAAAGAGATATTTTTAATTTAGAATGAAGGGTACCCCCCCTCACCCCCCCAAAAAAACACAAAAATACTGAACTTTGCTGTCTAGTGTTGTCTAACATTATTTCAAAATTTGAAATACTTTTTGTATTTTTGTGTGTATCCTTAAAGCATCTCTAAGATATATTTACTATATATATTTTATATTTATTGGGTCAAATTTTAAATTTGAGGTTACATTTTAAATTTGAGGTTAAGGACAGTAAAACCCTATTCTTCAGTGTTGCAGGTTTATCTCCATGTCTGAAAAAAAAAATCTCTGACAATTTTAAAAGAGAAAGTTTCCTAATTGGTTCCTGTTTGAAATATTACTAATAATTTATCCGTTACCATTTAGTCTAAATACAAAGTTTGTGTATATAACACTATTTTCTGCATTCTTAAACAAAATAGTAATTCATATATAACTGAAACTTAGCCATATTTGGAATTATATTTAAATTAAAATGATAAGCAATCCTAATGAAAACTGTTCACCACCCCAGCAGACCTGATGCAACTTCTGTTTTCTTTTGCATACCCAGCCTGAAGCAGATGCTTGGAAAATGCATTAAAAAACTATACTTTGAAATTTGTTTAGTGAGTTTAAGTTTATTCATTTAACCATACAAACAAAACATCTGACTATATACTAAATTACATGTAATTTACCAACAACATTTCTCTACTTGTCTTTTTTGAGTAGTGTTTGTGTCCTGAAAACATTGGTCTTAAGTATGTGAGGCTCCAGGCTTCAAAAGGAAACCATCACATATATTTCATCTGGTCATAATAGGTTAAAGGAGGGACGGAGGCTAAATGAGCTGAAGAAGAGCATCAAGGCTTAAAGGGAAGCTGCTGATTCTTTCCCTGGTTCCTCTGGGATTCCTTGAAGCTGTGTTTTGATGGAGCTTAGGTCATTTATTGATAATAAAAGAGATAATGGCTGTGTGGAAAAACATATACATTAACAAATCGTTAAAAATTGCTTTAGAGCTGCATTAGGCAATTACCCCTTATGTGCGTAAATTGGTGGTCGGCATAATTATTTTCCCAAAGAGAAACTTTAGTGTTCTTTTATTTTCTAATTGAAGCAATTTACAGAGAAACTTTGTAAATTCACGAGGAAAGTCCCTCCAGTTAATAAATGCCTCGACCAGTAAAAAACTAAAAGAAACTTTAAGCATTTCTCTGTATTTGAAGCATAACAGAAGGAGATGCGGCAGGCATGGAGGTGGTAGTGTTATGATTTGTTAATAAGAAGTTTTGTGTTTCTACTGCTTTTTAGGGCTAAATTCTCAAAAAATATGTAAAACAACAAAAAAAAGAAAGATATAAAAAACACATATATTTACTTTAGTAAGTTGTCAACATTTAAAAAAAAAAGTTTTTTTCACTTAATTAATGGTTTTCACAAAAAAAAAAAAAACTTTCATGAGGTACTTATTGTCCAGTGTTTTTGTTATTTGTCTCCCCAAATATTTCAGAATGGTTTCAGATTTATGAAAAACATATTTGTTTTAGATATATTGTCATAAGATATGGTCAATATATTTAAAAAATGGTGATTTGATAGGAATGTTGTTTTTGTTCATGTAAGGAGCAATTTTTTGTAGTGGTAGTTTGTGTTTTTGAACACTAGATGGCGCCATTTACATGTCTTTGAAAGGCCAAATTGTTCATATGCAGTGCTCTTTCTTTTCTCAGATGTTTGTCTTTAAAGTCTCCAAAACTTTTTCTCTTTGTTCACTTCCTCAGGGTTTTGACTCAGAAGAAGTAAAGTGAACGTCAGCGCCAGGCCAAACCAAAGCAGGTTTTGACATGGCAGAGACACAGATGTTAGTAGAGGAGGATGTCGAGTGCAAAGAGCCTCTGACTGACAGCAGTGAGAAGGGGCAGCCAGCCGATGTGGAGATGGAGGAATCTGCAGGTGACTCTGCAGAAGGAGCTGCTGAGGCTGATGAAGCAGACGGCAAACTGGTGGTGAGGTCAGAGCCCACGCATGCAGATGGAGATAACGTGTGCACGCTTTGCGGTTTCTCAGCCAAGTACCCAAGATCACTTAAAATTCACTGCGCACGAAAACACGGGAAGAACTTTGGTCAAACTCCAAAGGCTGATGAGGAAAATCCAAACACTTCTGATGTGAGTCCAGCTGACATCCAACAGGAAGCTGTCTCAGAGACGGAGAAGGATGACAGCGTTTTACAAAAACCCAATCCTGACGAAGCATCAAATAATGATGGCACAGAGATGAGTGTACCTAGAAAGGGAAGCAGTTATCAAGCACAAGAAAAGCAATGGACGGTTCAAGAAGAGCCACTCCATTCCCAAGAGAGAAGACTGAGCAAACGAACCCCAAAACCCAAGATTATTCATTCCTGCAACTACTGTGGGCAGGAATTCAGAGACAAGTCTCCTCTTGATGTTCACGTCCAGAGATACCATACCAAAGATGTCCCATTCACATGTGAGTATTCCCCTGATTTACAGTTTCAAATCCATGAAAACATGTTCAAACGTGGTTTAGATTTAAAATGACGAAACGTTTGGTTGAAGTGCGACTTTTAAATCTCTTTCAGTTGATGGTGATGAGAATGCAAGCGAGAAAGACAATGCCAACAATCAGGCTGACGGGAAGGAGAAACCGACACAAGTGGCACCCAAACATCTCAGCAGGTTCCAGATGAAGTGTGTGAGCTGTGACTTCAGGGTCGGCAATGCCACGGTGCTGGAGAGGCACACTCGCGTCAAACACCCGGATCTGAAGTGGTTCCGCTGCAAGCTGTGTAATTTCTTTGCGGCCACGTCTGAGTGGATGGAGGTTCACTTGTCCTCGGATGGTCACCAACAGCAGCAGGATGAAAAGAAGAGTCCTGCATCTTCCTCGTTTGAGGCGTGTGTTGAGAGTGTAAGCAGAGATTGTGCCGGAGAAGGTGGTGATGTGGATCAGGTAGTCGGTGGAGAAAAGGCTTTGACAGAAAAAGAACAGGATGGAGACGAGGCAGGGGAGGCTGTCATGACTGCATCAGCCGAGGAAGAAGATGGAGAGTTTGAGCCGCCTAGGAAAAAAAGAGGGCGACCAAAACAAGGCTCCTCTACCACATGTGCACACTGTGGCCTGGTCGTGTCCAATGCCACCAACCTCAGCGTTCATATTCGTCGTAAACACAGCAAAGAGTACGGTTACAGCTGCACTCTGTGCAACTACAGCTGTGTGACCAAAGGAGACATGGATCGCCACTGTTTCACCAAGAAGCACATTAAGCGAGCACAGGGGGGTTCTAGCAAAAACCCTGACTCGTGTCACATTCAGGCGTCATTGCCAGAAGCCACGGTGACACAGAATAGTACCACACAGAGCACAGACGGAACGCAGGACGCAGAGGATGCAGTTGTTGAAGAAGACAAAGTAGAGGAGCAGACTCTGTCCGATGTGGATCAACAGCAAAGCAAGTATGACTCTGTGAACGCCTGCAGCCTCTGTGATTTCGTTGCTCAGTCGATTCCTTCCCTCCATCTTCACGTCAAGAGAAAGCACACCAAAGACTTTGAGTATGTCTGCCTGGCGTGCGGATATTATGCTGTCACTAACAGGGAAATGTATCGCCATGCCAACACAGACAAGCATAAACAGAGAAGCCAGAGATACCTGGAACTGCAGGGGGGCCAGCAACAAAAGGATTCCGAAGTCCCACTGAAACAGAAGGAGATCATTGAGCCTTCCGGGGAAAACTCTAATCCCAGCCCAGAAGATCCAAACTCAGCAGATGGATCGGAAAACTGTTTCAACAACAGGAAAATCCACAAGTTATCAGCTGCCACAGAGACTGTGGTTACTGTGTCCGCGGATGCAGATGAAAAGAACCCTATTGCGTCTTCTGGGGGTGAGCCAGATCCAACAAACCCAACCACTGAGGAAGCTGTGCTGCCTGAGCCCCAGCAGGCTTCTGGAGAACTTGAAGTAACTGAATCTTCCCCGCTAGAGAGCTTGGAGGAGAAGGGTGAACATTCTGAAGAACACATGGATACAGATGTGATTGTAGACACACAAATGTCCAAAGCTCCACCATTTGATGCCGCAATCGTGTCTGTGAAGGACTTGGGTGTACAGGAGCATGCACCACAGGAAAGCTCTGAAAGTTCCACTCCTGCTCCATGTTTAGGTGCATCACCCTCAGACTTCATACTTGCCAGCTCTGCACATATTAAAAAGCACAAACTTAAAGAAGTGAAGATGAGGGAGGAAGCCAGAGTCAGCATTTCTCGCATACGTTGTGAGGACTGTGGTTTCATGGCCGACGGAATCAGCGGCCTCAATGTCCACATTTCAATGAAGCACCCTTCCAAAGAGAGGCACTTCCACTGTCTGGTGTGTGGCAAGTCGTTCTATACGGAGAGCAACCTGCACCAGCACCTGACCAGCGCCGCTCATCTCCGCAACGAGCAGAACAGTGTGGAAGAGCTGCCGGAAGGGGGCTCGAGCTTCAAGTGCGTGAAATGCACCGATCGTTTTGAGTCAGAGCAGGACTTGTTTTTTCACATCAAGGAGAAACACGAGGAGCTCCTGAGGGAGGTCAACAAGTATGTGCTGGAGGACACGGAACAGATAAACCGTGAACGAGAGGAGAACCAGGGCAATGTTTGCAAATACTGCGGCAAGGTGTGCAAGAGCAGCAACTCCATGGCCTTCCTGGCACACATCCGCACACACACTGGTAAGCAACATCTTTTGTTGACTCAATCATGCCTTCTGTCTACTGCTGTCTCCATCTCACATCAGGCTTGAAAACATGCGTTCAAGTGGCCACTTCCAACGAAGTCTAAGTAAATGCGTGTGTTGCGTCACTACAAAAGTTTTTAAGTCCGTTTTCTGGCTCTTAACGCGCAGCCTTTGAACACGCGCAGAAAGTTAAACCAGTAGAACTTTGACCAGTCGGGATGTATGGTGTGTATGTAGCATTGCTTGTTTACGTACTTTTACTTCACAAGTCTATCTTTGGCTTGGTAGTTGATATTTGCTAAATACAGGTGGTTGGCCAGCTTAATTGTTTTGATGAATCTAAGGCTTAATTTGAAAGGTGAGATTCATTTCAAGTTCAATTCAACTTTTAAACTCTTGCTACAACTCAACATTTTCAACTTGTACCTGTAAAGACCAACTCCGATCATCTTTTGATCTATTGGAAAAAAGCGTTCCCAGTAGTCTTTTAGTTATGATTATCCTGATTCTAGGCTAAGTAAAAAAAACTGATGTTGTTTTCTTGGGCATATTTTCTGTAGTTGAGTTGTAGCTAGGACTGTTGGCGTGAAAAACCCTGCCCCCACTTCTCATCACCCATGTGTTTACATGCTTTCCCACTAACTGCACCCCCAACCTAACATTACTAGCTTACCAAAAATAGAGAGCAATTTTGGAGCTATCCAGCTGTACAGTTTTGAGCCAGATACCTGTTCAGATGAGGGAAACAAAGGTGCATATGGATCTATTTCTTTCCAAGTGGATGCGTAAGATGTTTTTTTTTTTTTTTTTTACCTGATTTACAGCAATTTGAATAAAGAAATACTCAAAAATGCTATTTTAATCGGAATTTTCTTGATACCCTCCATCATCAGAAAAATGCAACAAGACCATGTAAAGTACACAGTTTTAATTGGAGTGGGTCTTTAACACTAAATTGACTCCTTGGATAGGTCACTTAGTTTGGTAAGTGGGATAAATTGAGTCTTTGGATAGGTCACTTAGTTTGGTAAGTGGGAAAACTTTACTTAACTCTGGTGTGGATCAAACAGGTGAACTCTGGTTTACTTGAGAAAAAGGACAATTCAAAGCTGATTTTTTTTGTGTAGACCAAAAAGTAGAAACAAACCAAAAGCAAGAAGTTCTAAAAGGGCTGTTCATTATTAGTTTAAATTAAAAAAAATCTGGTCACAGCGCAAATCTGAAAAGTGAACAATCACCAAAAACATTTAAAAGTATTTGGGTGGTGAACATGGTGTATTCATAAGGAGCAGCCTTTTCTAAAGACATGATGGTATGAGAACTAGCTGTGCTTTTCTTACTTTTTTATTTCTTGGGATGGTAGTTCGTTTCACTGTTCCTCAAGTGAGTAGCTGTTGGAACTGTGGGATATGATCAGGTGGTTTGGTCCATTTCCACCTTTTAGTTCTATATAAAGAGTGCTGTGTGTAAGTAAACCAAACTAGTCCAATGTGTTATGCTTAGCATCATTATCTGACTATTTAAATAGTCAATAGGATTATCTAAGTAAGGGAACAGTATCTGACCAAGTGACCCAACGATCAAAATACCACCCCCACCTGCCCTGCAGACTCCAGAACAGGTGGTGATAGGACATCAGTTCATCTGCCAGATATACCTGGAATTTAGGAATATGGTATTTCTGGATTTTCAGATGAAATAACCTGTCTGCATTGTTCAAAGTGTCACTTCCTTGTCCCCCTTTTTGGCCACCTATCACCTTGATTTTATTGAGAAGCAACGTTTTGAGTCTTGCAGAGCTTTTTAGTTTAATTATCTATACTAAGGTGATGGGAATATTCTGAGATTCTCAACTGACCACTGAATTATAGTTTTTCCAGTATTATGCTTAGATTTCGGTTTCAGTGATCTTATATATACAGTATTTAATTTAACTTTATTCCCCCAACACATTTCCTCCTCAAAGATGCATTTTCACCACTATCAATCCAGGTTTCAGTTGATAAACATCTTGCATTTTCATCAGCCTCTTTTGCTGTTTGCCCAACGCGCTGCGAGAGTTTGACCCCTCTGAATCAGGGGATCAACTTTTGCACAACCACGTGTGTCCTAATGGTTGTTTAAAGAATTAGAGGCTACTTACTGCACCAGTTAGGATTAAATACCTTGTTACCTGATAAAGTGTATTAATGACTGCAGTGTTTTTCTTCTGGGAGGCTCTTACCTATTGGCTTAGTCAAATCCAGGTGGCATCCTTTTTTTTTTGCCCTTTCTGCTTTACACACACACTGGTGAAGAATTCACTTCTTTAACAAAATGGCTTAATGAGAAATACATTTATTTTATATTTTATTTAAACTTGCGATTTTACTGATACTTTATTAATCATTCACTGTCTTGTAACTGGTTCATGTTTCATTGAAAATCTGCAGAGTTATGTCCTTATGCGACTGCTCTGCTATTATACCTTTGTTATTTGGTCCGGTAGGATTAAGTAGGGAGATACAGCCTCCTCTTTGCAGCTCAGGCTAATGTTTGGGCTACTATCTACTTCAGCCAGGTAATAGCTCTTTCACTAGAGGTGAAGGTAAAGACTGATTGAGCTTCAGACTAGCAGGAGAGATGCTAATGGAGCCCAGATTGGGATTTCCTGAGCAACGCTTGGTCAGAGACATGTGCGACTCATAATTGATGTGTCCATTACCAAGACTCAGTTGTAATTATAGTCAATAAGTCTCTGTAAATGTGTTAAAGCTTAGGCTAAAAGCATTGGAGGCCCAAAGAGAGGTGGGCTAATAATTTAAAATAATCAATGCAGACATATTCAAAGCCTTTAATTTCCCTTGTGTCTGTATGTCCATGTTTGTGTGTGCAAGCGCTCGTGGGCCTAGTCAATGTGTGTATATGTCAGCCTTCATGGCCAGCTGATTATCCTCAATCCATTAGGATTTATCTTGTCATTTATAATGCAAAGCAGGGCTGAGTTGGTCAGGGCTTGGGCTGCGAGATGTCCGGCAGGTTAAGAACACAGGGCGCTCTATTACTTTTCCCTGACCGTGTGTATTAATTGCTTTTAAAATCAACTTAATGCAGCAACGAGATGTGAGGGCGCCATCAATAAATGCCCCTATCTGCCTCCTGTGGTCCATCCCCCTTTCAGCCTAAACTCTAATGGGACTTTAATTGAAGTCCGTGCTCTGTGATTTTGGCGTTCACGCCTTTATATGCGCCCATGAAGTCGCCCTTGATATCAACAGACGAAGGAGGAAAGTTCGCACTTTATGACTGAAGAGTTTGAGCATGTGCTTCCCTCTGGCAGTCCTTGCTAGTGATCTCCGCTTCAACTTCCTCTGGTGTTTGACTTATACATGTGCTGGTGTTTTATGCTGCCTTATGGCATGCATGAATTTCCGCAAATTATGACACAGTAAAGCATGCCGCTGTGCTGTAAATTCAGAAAAATTTGAGTTAATCCTAGAAAGATTTTACCATCTCTTTTTTATTTTCTTGGCATGTTTTTCTGCAACCTTTGGAGCTCAGTGAAAGTCAGTATTTCTCTTGCTAAACTCAAACTGCTTGAAGCTGTAGGAGTTGGACACTGTAATGCTGATGATTCATGGTTAGCACCACTCTCTTCTTATTAATGTTTGGTCTGTGCACATTCATAACTTTATCTACTGTCATAATTCTTGAGTTTTTGAGGTCATTTACTTAGTGTTACTTAAGAAAATGGAGGCACTGACTCTGAGGTCCCAACAGATGGCATCAAGTCAAGGACATAGAGCGAGTTGTCAAACGACTCACATTTTTGGATTTACCTCCATTTTATGCGTCAGAGTTATGGTTCTGTTTATGTTCAGGTTTTCTTGTTTGCGTAAAGCACTCATTCGGTTTTGACAACATGTACCAGTTGGTATTATTGCTAAGTTCTCCCATTACACTGAGTTATTTACCTTTTCTATGTTGGTCATTAATTGTGGGAGTTTGTTTTCAGGGCTGTGGAGCAGCACGGTGGGGGTCTGCCAGTTCTGGAGCTGGGAGCACGTCCAGATCCTTTTAATTAAGACCTAGTTTTTATTCATTTGATTAATCAGTTAAATCAGGGGACGGTAGTGGGAGGCTGCACACAGATTTGTCAATTTGTCCCTTACAGGAAGCACGCACACATGCTTGTGTTTTGTCAATGAGGCTCCGACTGGAATTTGCATTTTGAAGCAAATTGGGCACTTTTTCACCGGAGCGGGTTGACTGACCTCAGACTGAGCCTTAAAGCAATGGACACACTTACCAGGCATGAATATTATCAGTCGGCATGTCATGTGTGTTTGCAACAACTATGAAGGGAGTTTTAAATAGCAGTACATGGATTTTACAAACATCTGTGTAATTGATGATAGTTATATTAAGGAGTATTAACTTCAATCCTAACATTTAATTGGTTTAGCTTTTGGGGTTGTTGAGTTCTGTCTGTCCGTCCGTCGGTCTGTCCATCATCCATCCGTTTTCTTAACTCACTAAATTCCTTTCGGGGTCACAGGGCTGCTGGAGCCTGTCCCACCACTGTTGGGCGAAGGCGGGATACATCCTGGACAGGTTGCTTGTCTGTTTGTAGGGCAGAAAATCACTCTCATGCACATTAACACATGCACACTTAGTGAGAGGA
>NC_050527.1:29965440-29998085 GCF_002922805.2 Oryzias melastigma
GTATAATATCTTCTGTTGGTTTGGAGACATTTGATTTTATCATCAAGCTTTCATCAACCTAGTGCAGGCTTGTTCTAAGTCTGGCCCGCGGACCAGATTTTCAACGGTCTGGGGGTTCCTTTCATGAAATCAATAACATATGGCTCTCAGCACTTTCTAAGTGAGGCTTAACTGAGTGGAAACGCTCACCAGAATAAACTGGACCGCCCCTTTCTAGTCCTTCCCAGACCGGACTGTACCGGACCTCATGGTGGAAACGAGGCTTTAGTGACTTGAGAGCTTGGCGGTTAAGTGATCATGAATTGTTGGGGGCTTTCATGATTTAATTGAGTTGCATTGCAGAACATCAACGATGTTTTCAGAGTTTGAACCAACTAATCAAGCAAAAAGTAAAAATGGCTAATCTTACTTTTTGTCACAGTCGGTTACATTATTGTAGTAATAAAAGTAGAGCTTTCCATGTTGGTGAACTGTTTCTATCAGGAAGAGGATTCACTTAAAGGTCAATTTGCTGGATAAAGTTACTGAAAACACGGTCAACATTAAAAAGCTTTAATTTCGGCTTCAAATGTGAATTAATTTTCTTAGGAATTTGGAGAATATCCTTATAGATTTTTGCTCTTCCTCCAATAGAAAGGCCGATGGCATGGCAGGAGTGTGTGTCAAGTCCAAGACTTCCCGTCAGGTTGTGTGTGCACGTCATGAAACATCGCATAAGGTTCTTGTCTCCACTCAGGAAATGAATTAGTCATTCCCTGTCTCATCTGGGATGGGAGGGAGCCACGTCGCCCCTGCATGGATGACAATATTAATTTAACATGACATCGCATTGATGGTCAATTTCAGTTTCAGGGAGGCTGTTTAAGTGGAGTGGTGGAGTATTAATGTGATAAGATGTGAGAACGGAGGGACGTTACATCTCTCTCCTCGCTGCCATGTTTCATAATCAGCCAGCCATCTGGACAAATCGGTTCCCCACACGCCTCTCTCTGTTTCTTCTCAACTTCAGGTTGCATGTGTCTGAGCGTGTGCGAGTGTGAAGGAGGGATGGTGATTGTCTTTCCTTCTGTTTTTTCCACGGGTGATCATGCTTGTGGAGTTTGATGTGTTTGTGTGCGAGCAGGCTTTTGGAGCTTTGAGGTGGGATGGTGGGTGTGGTGTGACTCCCTTCATCTGTCTTTTTTGTTTTTGTCGAGTGTTGATGACTTTTTTTGTGTGATTTCTCTATATTAGGCGTGATTCAAATAGCTACTTTTTTTTATTAATTCTTATTTTTGTCATTTTTTTGTTTAATATTTAAAAGCCTTTTTGTTGGAACTCTAATACTCAGCAGGTAGGTGTGAAATGAAGAAGCTAGTTTCTGCCCCACCACCCTCTGTCCCTTGTGTTTATGAGCCTTGTTAGCACAAGCTTGCCTTTCAATCTTCGTTACCGGCATAAAATTCGATGTGTCGTACTTCCAGCTCACAGCAAGTGAACCGTGTATGAACGAATTAGAAATCTACACAAAATGCTTAATCAAATCAGCCGCTGCCCCTAGAATAAATATTACAGGACGTCTTGGGATGTTCACTCACAGAGGGTGAGTGCGTTTGCTCAAAGGTGTGTACGTGGGTATCATACCAGGTTGCCGCTCTACACCTGCGTGTGGCACTGTGTCATGTTGCCCTTAATTTGCTTCAGTCTGCTGTCAAAATATTCATTACGCCTTATCATGCGGACATGTTTGATTTAGGTGAGGAAGAGCAGGAATGGGTGTTTTTTTTCTGGAGTTGTGCATGCTGTGAAGGCTGTTGTACGGATTTAGATGATTCAAAATGGTCTGATCTAGAAATATCAGACTTGAAAAGATGTATTTTGTGTTTGTCAGGAAAATAAAGTTTTATTCAAGAAAGTTATGTTTTGCTGTACTTTTTCTAATATATTTCAGTTTTATAACTATTTCAAGTGATGTAAGAACATCCAAAAATGGTGACACACTTTTGATTTTAAAAGATTACCAAACCTGTTTACTTTTTTTGCTCGTCTGCCTCCCTCATGTTTAATTTGAGTTTCCGGTGGTTTATGCATCAAACTGATAGTCCATGCATCTGCCCTCACTTCTCTGCTCTTAAATGATGGATGGCAAAGAGAAGCTTTGCCACTCTCTCAAACGCTACCCCGCCCTCTGGACTTATTAATGACAATAATTAGGAAGAAACCTCCCTGTGAAGCCCGCCAGAGTGATTAGTGCTTTAATGATGGAATGGGAGGTAGCGAGCGCACACAGAATTGATTTACGTATTCGCCCTGACCTTTGGAATCCAATTTACGCATCCACAGGCAAAGAAAGAGGAGGTAAGAGATGAAGGAGAGTGACAAGGATAGATGGAGAGTGAGAGAAGAGCTGCTTGGCACTTGAAGTGTGAAAGAAGTTTTATGGGGATTGAATAGGGGCATCCGTTTTGGGAGCTTTCCTCATATTGTGGCAGATTAAAATAGCGACTCGGGGCTGATAAGAAACTAGATTTGAAATCGCACTTAAGATCTTATCGGATGTTTGTGCAACACATTCTCATCCTCAAGTTGTCACATATTGACATTTGGTTCAGGACCCCTCCACATCACTTTTAGACGTTTTGGGTGTCCCCAACTCGTCGTTTTTTGACGTGCTGGCTGTTTGTAAAATCAAGGGTTCACAGGTCTCGGGACGAGGTACCGGACATTTACCAATCTGGTACCCAAACCCGTTCAGAGTTGGTGGGTGTGGTGTGACTGTCTTCGGTGGGTGTGACTAGTGTCCAGTACCGGTACCCAAAACCTGCACTAGATGCGATACCAGACCTGAATCTGTACCAGACATGGTATTGGGCACGGACCCGGCCCGGACACGGTACTGGACGCAAACCTGTATCAGGTTAGGGTACTGGTACCGGAACAAACCCGGCACTGGATACGGTACCAGATGCGAACCGGTACTGAGTTAGGGTGTCGGAATACGGAGTGCACCCGGTTCCTTAACCCTGTACCGGTTCGCGTCCGGTACTGCGTCTGGTACCAGTTCGCGTCCGGTACCAGTTCGCGTCCGGTACTGTGCCTGGTGCCTTTCAAGTCCGGTACCGCGTCTGGTACCATATCCGATTAGTGTAGAGTACCAGTACTGGGTTTGGGTACCGGTACCCCACCCTAACCAGGTTTGGGTAACTCAAACCCAGCACCAGATGCAGTACCCTAACCCAAACCCAGCACTGAATGTGGCACCAGACGTGGGGCAGTATTGGTCTTGAACTGGTACCAGACCCAATACCAGGCACAAACCGGGCCTGGAAACGGTACTGGACACAAACCGATACTGGGTTAGAGTACTGGTGCACGCCATGTTCCGGTACTAATCCAGTTCGCGGCACGGAGGTTGGGGACCCGTGATTTAATGGGAACAGCCAGCTTGTCAGAAAAAGACGAGTTCGGGACACCCAAAATGTCAGTTTTTAACGGGGAAAGGTCCTTAACCAAATCCCAATATGTGACGAGTGGAGAGCGAGAATGCGTTGGTTTATTCCATACAGAAAGGCCAGTCGTGTCTTCTGAGAGTTTCTACTTCGTGTTTCTGACAGAGATGCCTGTGCTTTTATTTTGTAGGATCCAAGCCTTTCATGTGTAAGATCTGCAACTTTGCAACTGCTCAGCTGGGAGACGCCAGGAACCACGTGAAAAGACACCTCGGCATGAGGGAGTACAAATGTCACATCTGCGGGTGAGTTAAAAAAACATTCAAAAACCATTTACTGAAATTTTATTTCACATTTTAACTGGAGATAAACCTAAGTGTTTTTGCTTTCATACCTAAAAACTCATTAAAAACCAGCTTTTGTTCACTTCTAAATGTGGTTTGGACTAATGTGGAAAGTTCCGCTGGAGCAAAACTTTTAGATGAGTGGCTCATATTTATTTTAAAAGCACAATTTCAAAAAATAATTTTCAAAGAAACTGTTTACTTAAAGAATGATTTCTGTAATGGTCACCATTGTTTAAGTTGACAAATGAAATTGAGAGACTCCAACCAAATAGTCTTGGCCAATGTTTCCTGCCCCCCTCCCCCATAAAGAGTGATCTGCTAATTATCAATTGTACGGCCCAATTTAAACTGCATTTGTCTCAGGCTAATTTAAAATTCAAGTCAATTAAACCCTGCCTGACCACAGCAGGAGGAGTTGGGTCTGTTTGCTGCCGAGGTGATACATTTTGAAGCAATTTGAAATTTGATTTTTATATACATTAAAAAAAAAAATTCATGAGACAGTTTCCTTATTTTTAAGTTTCCTTATCTTTGTCCTCCAAGAGAGATCCAGTTGTTTTGTAATCAAACTCAAATGCACAGATGTCAAACTCTAGTGTCACACACGTGTTCCAACAACTCTGATATTGTAGCTTCTAACTGAAAAACAACACCTGATCCAGGTAAGGAGCAGCGGGTGGGGCAGGGTACTGTAGTATCCACATGTACTGTAATGACATTTCCTCTACCATGTTTTTGTGAGTTACTGTATAGAGTTCTTTTTTTTAACAAGTGTTGAAATTTACTTTACAATGTTTACTCATTTATCGCTGGGGTTACATTATGAAAATAACGTGTGATAGATTAAATCCCTGATGTACAATTACAGATATTTTTAGGCTGTAAAAGTCTTCACTAAACATTTGAAACACTTTTCTCTCGTTGTAACTCTCAAAGTTCATAAAAAGGTAAGTGCACTATTATAGAATGAAAACAAAGATCTGATCGTGATCAAAGATTTAGTTCATTCTGTAATGGAGACTCGTCATGGAGGAGGTTAACTGACAAGGTCAAAAACCAATCAGAACGCAGAAAACAATGGACTGTTAAAAAATAAAAAGTATGCAAAATTGCACTGAAAAACCCCAATTTATTTATATTTTATTTATTATTTATTATCATTATAATGTGGTCACCTTGCTAGTTAAAATCTTTTTCATTTTTGCTCAAACTGATCAACTTATGATCACACATTATTCTTCTGGTAAAACAGAGAATGTGAAGCTCTATCAGTTATTGTTAAGTTCATATTTTTCAAATCAGTCTACAGAATTAAAGTCCAATGTCACCATGTGTTCTGTGATGTGTTCTCTATTTTTTTGAGAATGGCTCTAAAAGAGTTTTGGAGCTTCCTCTTTTAGGAATTGTTTCTCAATCTTTCTTTGAATTTGCATTTCCTCTTCTGCTTCACTTTGCCAAATTTTTTTTTTTTTCATGAAGACAATTTAGCCAATTTCAAAATAAAGTTATTCAGTTATTTATCATAAAGATTTGGTTGGTTTAGTTTTTTTAGGGCATCATTTATTCATTCTATGATTTTTTTTTCACCTCCACCTACAGATTTGCCCTTACATTTCTTTATCCAAAATGTTACACTTTGAGTGTTAACTGCAAACTAAGACTGTTAAATAAAGAGAAATAAAATATTTTTATTGACTTTATTGTGAGGAATATTTTTTTTTCATTTGAGATGGACCACCTATGAATTTTATATTATGTATCCATTAGATATGGAGTAAAAATGTCAAATATATAATTTAGAGATATTCTGAAAAAAGTTTAATTGATTTTCTAGAATGCAACAATTTGGATTTTATCTGGTAAAAATCAGTTTCTCTTACTTTTTATGATAAAAAAAATGTTTTTTTTTTTTTTAAAGTTTCATTTATGTTTATTTTAAATAGTTATATCAAAACTAATTATATTAAGTCTTCTTATTAACTGACAAAGTTTATTTTAGAATCGTGTTGATTGAAAATGTTTCAGAATTCCTCAGATTCCTCAGAACTATTGTTCGGGAAAATTTTCAGTTTCCGGGAAACTTCACTTTTTTATTTTTTGTTGCATCAATGATAAGTTATTAATCAAATTATAAGTAGATTTTTTTTATTTGGAAAATAATGAATAAAATCATAATAGAGCTGCAAGTTCTCATTTAATAGAGCTTTTTTTTTAATTGTGACAATTGTATTTAGGATCTAAAACATTTCACTGGAACACATCTAAAAGAAGGTGTTCAGTTTGGAGTCCAATGTGCTAAAATATGAACTAAAGTTGATACAGACGAGAATGTGGCTGTAAATACATGTTGGTGCAGTTCTGATCGCAGCTCGTTTTACCCCCTACATGTTGAGCATATGTTGTGCTGAGTTCTGCTCCTTCCCGCCGTGGACCTCCCCGCTGCAGCGCCATGTTCGAGCGAACGTGTGGAGCTGTTGAACATGCATTCAGGGAATACGGGAAATCGCGGGGTTTCTCATCCTTCTACCGCCAAGCTTGTTCAGGTGCCCGTCTGCGGCGATGAAGGCATTTGCTGTGTGGAGTTTAGGGGCTTCTGCTGCTGTGTGATTCTGAGTCAACCGCTCCATTTAGTTCAGTGGCAGGGGCTTTTCATGCTTTCAAAGCTTAGGCAGAGCAAATGCGAGTATTTGCTGGCTCTGATGTTCACAAACATATTACAGCGCGAGCAAACAAGCTTTGCTTCAAACACAACTTCTTCTTTAATGAGAGGAAAAGCTCATGTTTTACAAGCCTCCCCCCTTCTCCCAAGTGCCGCAAACGTGTTGGGTTTTTGCTTGCACACACGCTCACACACACGTGCGGTGGAAGCAGTTCTCCAATATGCTTTTAAATGGGACTACTAAATACAGCCGCTGGTTTCACAAATCATGTGGATGCAGGAGCCGCGCGCTGCCAGTGCCAGCCACCGGTGACAAATCGGCCCTGTGTGTGCTTTCAGGACTGACTGATCACCAGGCCGTCCCTCCTCTTGACTAAAGAGCAGCAAACACAAAGAAACCCCCAGAAACACCCTCATTAAGGCCAGAGCCATACATACACATAACCTGCTCCCCTTCCCAAACTTCTCATGCGCCTTTAATCTGAATCTAAAGTGCGCTGCTAATGGGGGGCCACAACTCACTCATAATACGATTGCCTACTTTGTTTGGGCATAAGTTGGAAAAGTGAGATTATTGTGCGATTAAGCTGCGGACGCTCACGAAAAGGCAACATTTTGTTTAGCAGAAAGTGTTTGGTGGGAAATCACGATTTATCATGTCAGTTAACACCACAGTGCAGCGTTTTCACAGTACAGCATTGATCTATTTCCAGTGCACAGACTCTCTTTTTGCATTCATGTGGCACACTTTCAAATAAACTGCTCTTTTGTTTGGGATCAGTGGATTGTTTGTGCATGTTTACTTTCTTCTCTTTTACCCCTAAAGTCAAAAAAAAAAAAAGACAGAAAAGAAACCCTTCCTCGCCATCGATCGCCGTGTCCTCCCCTCTTAAAGTTTGAGGCTGGAACATGGGCTGGAATCTGACTCCATGAATGAACGGATGCGCTGCACCTCGGCTGTCTACCTCACTTTAGCCTGGGCTTACCGCCGCCGCCGCTCTCTCCTCCGGGGCTGAGGGGGGAGGGGGTTTGATAGTTAAAGATCATATTGTTTTGGCATTTAATTAACAAATGCAAATGTAAGGCCAGGACAGATTGGAGCCCCTGACCACGCTGCCAATCAAGCCCAAGTGTACTGGACAGTGTCTCGCAACCACTTGAAAGACCCACTCCAATGAAAATAATGTTTTGGGGTGTTTTTAACATGTTGTTGGAGCCTTTTTCTCACGATGGAGGACATTTATAAAGAAAATTAAGACTAAAATATTTTTTTTTAATTCAATTTGTTGTGAATCTGGATCGGGTGACAAAAAGCTGTTGGAAGAGGCAGCACCATGGACCTGAGATGGCGCCAGAGCATCATTAGCTGAAGTTCCAACAAAGTTCAGGCTCTTCTCCTTGAAAAACTCCAGGTTACGGTTAAGGTTAGGATTAGGATAAGGGTCACAGTTAGGGTTTGGAATCTTATGGTATAGATCAGGGGTGTCAAAATCAGTCCTCAAGGGCCAGCCTCCTCCTTGTTTTCCAGAAACTCTGCCTTATGTGCTGCAGATTACCTGGATCAGGTGTGTTTGGCCAATAAGGAGCTTCAATGGCAGGTTGGTTTGAAAACATGTAGAACACTGACCCTCAAGGATGGACTTTGGACACCCCTGGTATAGATGCACAAATTTAGCTTTTGGCTACAGTTGCGACATATCCGCTTCCGACTAATGATGAGTTAAATGTTATTTTTGGGCGCATCTTGTCTGCCACCAGGAACCTCTCTCTAGAATGCCCCACTTTTTATATCCCCCGGGCTACCAGGTTACTGGCGGCCGGTGGTACTTGATAAGGACGGCAGAAGTCTGGAGACATTTACACATCTCCTGCTGCTCGATTTTGTAATGGCATAATCTTCGCTTGATATTGGACTGCCACCGCAAGACCTCGAAATGTGCCCGGAGGCCACTGACCGATGTCAACTTTTAACTCTTGTGCTATCCTTGGCATGTTTACATTAAAAGTGGGGTCATCTGGACCCCACAAGACAGCACACTGAACTTTTTTTGGAAGGGTTCTAATACTTGATGGATGGGTCGGATCAGATGCTTGAAGTGTTTTAGTAAGCGACCTCATATGAGAAAAAACAGCATGGAATCTGGACAAAAAGACATGCTTTTTTAATGTAAAAAAAAATGTAATGTATAAAAACTGTTTCTTGTTTCTATTGTAGTGCCAATCGCACCAATTGGTTGAGGTCTTTCACGGAAAGACATGCACTGTGTTTGTTGTGTTGAAAAAAAAAAAAAAAAAAAAGACTCATGAACGTGAGAAAAACAACAAATATTCCAGCACAACATGAATGCAAAATAACTTTCTGCACCTGAAAACAAGTCAGTTTGTTTATAGTGCATAATCTAAGGGAAGACACCAAAATTTCAGGGAAATAAAACATTATTTTGGATTATCAGTATAATTTACTCCAGTGTGGGGGGCCAGATGAAACGGTTTAACAGGTCGCATATGGCCCTAGGGCCGTAGTTTAGATAGATAGGTAGATCCATAGATCCGAATGACTTACTCACCGTGTCAATGGTCCTGCCTACAACTCGGTGTCAAACTACTGCTGCTCTGCAGAAACTATGTCTTAGAAAACTACGAAGGTTTTTTTTTTTTTTAATTTTGGCTGAAAGCAGCATAATCATAATTAAAAGACCACTGGGAACACTGAAAAACAGATCAAAGGCTGATCGGGGTGGGACTTTAAAGCCTTTTTCCTAGTTTCCTTACGTCTACATCAGCTCATCTGCAGCTCCACAAAGCTGTCTGCTCCTTTTTGCTCTTGTTTTTGAAAAGACTTATTTGTCTTATAGAACTCTTGAAGTGTGAAAAACCCAGAAAAACACAAATTGGCCGTTAGCGTCGAAGATGAGATTTCTCATATTTAATTGGTAAAAAAAACAACAACCAAAAAAAAAAAAAAAACGGGGAGACGGCAGATTCCAGCATCTCCTTTTGCTATGTTTTGTCCACCATGGGGCCGGCTACTTAATGAGCCTCCTCTTCCTCTCCTCCATCATCGAGCAGAAAGGCCGTGGATTCAGCATTTCCAGCCTCCCGCTCTCATTTCCTCCCCAAAGATGCAACGGACATCCAGTGCTGTTGTAGCTGTTAAATTATGGATAAACAGTCTAAACGCTTTGAGGCATTGGTTTAATATCTAAGCTTTGGCCTTAGAAGCGTAACACTATCGCGCACGGTCCTCTTGTGGACCGCCGTTTTATGATTATGGGTCAAGAGCTTCGCTTTTCGAACGTCACCTGAGAAGCTTCAAAAAAGAAAAAAAAAAACTTTGCAAAGCACTAAAGTTTGTCTTCTGCGTTTGTATTTTTCACTCCTCCTCCTCTTGTCCTGGCGTTGGAAAGAGTATATATAGTCATGATTTCATGTAGGGTGTTGCATGTGTGATTTGACTGTTAACAGGATGGGGCTGGCTCATGTCAGGGTTTTTATGTCCCCCCTGTCTTGTGAGATTGTCTGGTCTGTTCCCAGAATAGCCCATCAGTTCCGCCTTGTGTGGCTCATCCGCTGTAATGTGCCTTAATGCCCGGGTCTGTATGAGTAGTGTGAGGCCTGGCAGTGACAGTGGAGGAGCATCTTAGCTTGCTGCTTATCCAGAGAAAGCCGTCACTTAAATCAGCCCCTCTATTGTCTGTCCACACCCCTCTCCTTCTCCCCTGACGTGATTCTCTATAATCCTCGAACCCATTCTCGTTAGAAGTCCCTGAGAACTATTTTTATGTTTTTTTTTCCCCCCTCTTCCTTCCATTTAAACATTAATGGTTGTTGCAGATGAAGAGAGGGATCCCTATGAGGATGATTATAATGTCACTCCACTGATCTCCCGCCGCCCCGAAATAATTGTACATCATCACTTCGCAGCGCGTCAGAGGGACACGTTGGTGGCGTGCAATTAAAACCGCAGAATATAATACACCAAATTACTGCCTGTCAGGCCTGTGAACAACACGCGCTGTATTTGAGTTACACTTAATCATCACGTACATTAGTGATTTTGCTAAGATCTCCTCACCCCGCCCCCTCCGCTAATGCAGCAGGCCTGTGAAACAAACTGCTCCTCGCAGGCTGCTGAGGGATTGTGTCATGTGATATCAATGCTCTGCGCGTTTAGGTTCCTGAAAAATCTGTTTGGCCTAAATGGTTTTGCCATGTTCTACTGGAAGCAGAAAAAAACAGACACTCTGAATCATGGGCTGCGTCTAAACCTGCAGCACCTCCAAGATTATACTGCAGAGGAGTCATCCACAGGACGAGTGGCTGAGAACATCTATATTTGGACAAATATCCATCAACATTGAAACTACTTCTCTGAAAGTTAATAACACAAACTCCATTTATTGTGGAAAACACAAAGTAACCGTCTGAAATTCTTGCACTTATGTTTTTGTCCGTAAACACTTTATTTGAGTAACATTCAGAAATCAAAAGTGTCCAAATTCTGTCGGAAAAAAAAATAGCAGCCGTAAAAAAATGAAAACTCGTTTGCTAAGATATCAGAAATTCATTCAAAAATCACCTTTACTGTCATCTTTTGTTATTCCAAATGTAATTCTTGAAAAATGTTGTTTTTTATTTGAATCCAGACCTCTTTGCTCTCTTCAGTCAGTTAGAAACTAAAGACACAGACTTGAAGCTCTCATTAAAGTGACACCTTTGAGTATAAAGTATATCATATTGAGATCTATTTTAAAATTGTTCCCAGTGGTCTTTTACAATTTTTAACAAAAAAATAAAAATAAAAAAGTCAATTTATAGAACATAGTTTCTGCAGAGCGGCAGTAGCTCATTAGAAATTCACCCCATAGATGAGGGTGGGACCGTCGGCGCAGAGCAACCGAGTCTCCCTTCCCATCATCCATCTATTTACACGCTCTCCTGCTAGCTTACAGCCTCTGATAACCCCAACCTTACATCAGCGATGCAAAGGGTGAGCAACCAGTTGTACAGTTTTGAGTCAGATTCCCGCTCAGACGGGGAAAACAGAGACGAACATGGATCTTTTTGTCTGCAAGTGGATGCATCACAATGGAGCGGAGCAGGGAGCTTGTGGCACACCAATTGTAATTTCTACGCCACAACCACACACTTTTTAAACTATTTTTTTTTCTTTATTGCTTGCTCCTGATTAACAATGATTTGAATAAAAAACTCAGAATTGCAATTTTAAGCTTAATTTTGTTCATATATGTCCTCCATTATCAGAAAAATGCCACAAGAGCTTGTTAAAAGGAAGGGTGTGTATTCGCAGTATTATACATATCGCGATACATGCGTCATGAGACACTACCTGATAATATTTGCTGTTTTTCTAAATTAAGATCTGATAATGATCTGAACATTAATATATTTTTCACAAAACTAAAATTGAAAAATATATGTTAATTAGCAATTAGAACATTAAGCGCTGCAACTGTATCTCAGAAACAAATTGCTTTTATCCAAGCAAAATCATGGTGCGTTTCTTTTAGTAATTTAGGAAATATTTTGGTGAAAGACAAAAGCAAGACTTAACTATATGTTTGCTTATAAATACTATTGCCGTGGTAGAATTTTAAATCGATATAAGTATCAAGTATCGCTATATTTCACTGAATTGATATTTTTTTACACCCCTAGTTAAAAGCACTAAAAACAAAATTTTATGGTTAAAATACTATATAAAAACAAAAATAAAACCTAACCGGTCACTGTTTTTTAGTAGAACTGCTTCTTCCGGAAAATCTCAATAAAATATACTGGTTCCTAAAACAAACAAACAAAAACCTTAAATGCAAACTAAAGGAAAATAACCTGAAACCTAACAATTTAGGAATTGTTTATTTTCTAAATACAACATTTAAACTCTAAAGTTACTTTAATTTCTTCCCTTTGGCAGAAAGAAACCTGTAACAATTCATTATTTGCTAAAAGTGTGCTATATTTCTTCCCATCAGGATGATTCCTTACAGTTTGCTGCCTTTGGGCCCTCATTCTGGGAACACGGTCCCTGTCAGTCATTGTACATCCACTCACCAAAATAAACACATTTTGCTCTAATGCATTTAACTAAATTTAGTGTGCCATTATTGGCAATGAAATAAGTAATGTTAAAGGTCATTTGGAAAATAATGCAGAAAGGCTGGTCTGGAAAGGTTAAGTATGTGACGGAGCTGCTCTGATGAGAACGATGGCTCGGAGAGCTCGGCGTTCTGGTTTGACTTGGCCCTCTGTGATCGCTCTTTATGGCCGAGACAGCTTTACAGCCCGTTGCCTCCCATAACACGATAAAGCGCAGCATAATGGATTGGATGTGTTTAGTAGCCTTGGGCTGATGTTTGTAAAATTAATGTTTTTTGCAACAGAAACACTCCCTAACACAGGCACATTTGCACACACAGGAAGAAAAAAAAAAACAGACAAAATCTGTTTTTTCACTCCTTACGTTTGCTGAAAGCCGAATCATCAGACGCTGTTTCTGTACAGATATTGAAGAGATGACAAAAAAACAAATGGCTTCATTAGCTAGGTTTGTGTTGAATGGCCTAATTCTGAGCGGAGAGGCTATGAATGTTATTAAATTTGGAACAGGGAGGTGAAGTTTGTTTGCTCCCCAAGTTTCATGACAAGAGGTTTTTGAGGAGTTTGAATGGGACCCTACTGAGCACGTGTGAGCTCCGGAGACAAAGAGAGGAACTTCAGTCAGCATATCAGTCCCATTAGGCTTTAATAACAGGCTCATATTCGTTTGTGGGCCCTCAACAGCGGCCTCGGGGCTTCATAATCAAACCGTTTCCCTTTAATCAAAGACCGAGCAAAACAAACAGTCGGTCCAGACGCTAAACGACAAAATCAGTACTTAAAGTCGGGCCAACGCAGCACTAGTTAATGATGATGGCTTTTACAGTTCTTTTGGGTTGTCTGGTTTTAGTGGCTATTTTGTAAGCATAAGGGGGATTTTTTATTATTTTTCTTTAATGAAAACTTCCTATAGGCTTCAAGGTTCCTAAAGTTTTTGGAGCGGAATGGGTGAACCCCCTTTTTCTAAGAGGATGCTGAGCTCATCGTTCTATAGAGCCAATCCCGCACAGGTATAGCAGAAGAGAGCAAATAAAGCGAGCAAAGTTAATGAGTGATTAACAACAGCAATTAAAAGATGAAGAGCGCGGCAGATGAAAAAAGGGGTGCAATTAAAATATCTGTACTCTCATTGTTAGAAGTGCGGGTGTCATCTATTGTGCTCTTATTAAAAAGCTGGGTGAAAGTGGGGGGGAAGGTAGAGCTTAATACCCGCAGCCCAAAGTGTCTGGTAATCTGCCCATAGATGGAGCTGAAAAGGGCTGTAACTCACGTTTAAGTGTTGGGGCCGTGTCATCGCAGGTTCACAGTCATGCATTTCTGTGTTGACACCCATCGGGGCAGGGGATATTTGGCAGTCAGGAGTAATTTAACTTAATTAATGGGATGCATATTTGATGGAGGAATAAAATATCCCGGCTCAGCAAAGTGGAAAAGGGGAAAGATTTAGTGGGAGTTAAAGGTGGAGGGGAGAGTAATTTGTGCTTTCAGTTACCGGCTGCTTGAAAGACAGAGCGAGCAGAGGAGGGAGAGGAAAGGAAGGGATGTAGACGGCGAGTTCGACAAAGCTGATAAAGATGGCACCGGGGGGGGTCAGAGATGGATGGTTGACACAAAGCTGAGCTGATGTGTAGAGGGGGAATGGGCTGTCCCTCCATTGAGAGGCCCATCAGACTGACAACGCCTGAATTAATTGAAACCCGGACTGAGCTCTCCCCAACAGCAAACAGGCGCTGGTGTACAAACTTTTCTTGGAAGGGTTTTTTTTAGTATTCATGTGGGGGCTTTTGAGACTTTCCAGCAGCAGTCTCCCCCCTTCATTCCAAACGTGCAGCACGCTGGCTCTCCCAGGCAAACCTGTGGCCTGACAAGAAGCTGTCACTCTGCTCTTAATCTCTCTTGGCACTTTTTAATTGACCTCCTGTAGGTATAGATTATTTTCATGCCGAGTCGTCCGCTGAGATGTTTGATATCGTCCGAGATGCTGGCATCTGCGATGCTGCAATCTCAGGCTCTGTCTTCTCCTCTGTCATTGTGACAGTCAGACATATGTGGACATCAAAGGGAGGTAAAATGGAGTCGGTCAATGCAGTCGTCTTGCTGGGAGTGCTAGGAAAAACGTTGGTTTGGGTTGAAGGGCTTTGTGTTTGACTAAAGCTGTTTGGAGCTCCAGAGCGACATTCGGGGCAAGGCGCTGGCCTTCTGCTCTGAACTGTATGCCAAGAGGTTGGTACTGACCAATTTAAATGATGAATATGATTTAATTTATTCAATGGGTTTAATTACAGATTCTATTTATTGTTGAGTCGATCAATGTTGCCTGCCTCAAATCTGATCCAAAATAACGAAAAACAGGGTGTAACTAGGCTATTTGAATGTCTTATTTTAAGGTTATATTTAGGAGAAGAGTTGTGGGATGTGTCTGTAGAAACTAAACATCTTATTTGCAATAAAATGGCTTCTAGTCAAAGTTTTTCTGTATTTTCTGACAGTTGTAAAAAACATCCATTCTTTCCTCAAAGTGTCTGTGTGAGCTTTTAAGTAGACAATAAAAGCCTAAAGTTCCACTCTAATCATCTTTTGATATAGTTTTGAAGTGATTATGCTGTTTTTAGCTAAAATAAAGAAAAACCTGTTTCGTTTTCTAGGACATAATTTCTGCAGAGTGGCAGTAGTTCATTAGAAATTCACCTCTGAGTTGTGGGTGGGACCGTTGGGGTGGAGTAAGCCCACCCTCACTTCCCATCATTCTTTTGTTAACAGGGGTGCCCAAACTTTTTTTCTCAAAGGGCCAAAATCTAAATGGGATCCCGGTCCGCGGGCCAAATTTAATATTTTTTTGCATGTCATGAAATAAAAGGAAATTTATTATTCTGATTCTGTATTTGTTAAGGTAACACACATTAGTAGGAATAAAAGTAAGTAACATTTGTCTTTGATTGATCCTCCATCATGATAAAACTACCACAAAAACATGTTAAAAACCTACAGTCATGAGATCATAATATCTACCTTTTTAGCCAGCGTCCGTTCTCCCGATGACGTTTGTGTGTCTGCTTTCACTCCTACTCCTCACACAGACACGAAGTGGTTTGAAGTTCTGAAGTGTTTTGGCTCTGAAACCGGTGACATTTAAAGTTATGAAATATTAGCACAAACTGTCAGAGGCTGGCGTCCAACTCTATGTTGGGGATTCAAGCCCTCAGATGTACTGCTAAGCCAAATAGCGCTCTCACTTTGTGCATCACATGTGGTGTGGCCCACACATGCTCATAGCAGGCACAGTGGCGGACAGGGCTTCCGCCCACGCACACAGCGCCGTCTACTTGCACATTTGTTGCGCACACACCAACCTGTCTTTGCTTTTATGATTAAAACTGCGATTAGATTTGTGAAAGGTTCATGGGATGTTAATTTTATTGTTCTTTTATAAACCACTAAGATGTAAATAAACTTTAAAACAATCGACTTGATTGTTCTTGATTGGTTATTTCCACAAAATGTCTCCACATTGGCTACTTAAGTCACTCATGTTAGATTTTTATTGTCATTTGAGCCCACGCACTTGTTTAATGTGGCCCCCCATGCTCTTTAGCCCCTCATTTGCCGGCATCCTTCAGGTCTAATATTGCAGGATCCCCATGATTCCCACATTTATGAACTCATATTGACCATCGCCTATGCGAAACAGATAATAAGCAGTGATGAATGGGTGACATTAGTGATGAAATTACATCAACCTTAACAGGCTATTGTATTAACACACCTTGCCGATTGCACTCCTCCCCACAGCCCGTTTAATTGATTAATTGCTGACATGGATGGATGAGGGGTTGGGGGTCCTGAATTGGTGGCTGATTACTAGTCAACCATAAACAGCAGAAGCCACAGCCGGCCCTCCAGGGGGATATTCCTGCACCCAAACCTTATGGCCGTTCTTTTTCCGCCTCTGACAAGAGGAAAAATATTTGTCCATAAAATGCCGGTACCACCGGGCTGACATATAAAGCCGTCTGTCACTCCCGCTCTGCTTTTCCCTGGCCCTCCCTCCCTTCCTGGCCCGCGCCGCGGCTCCTTTAGTGCTCAGCACACCCACCGGACTCTGAAATCACCCGTCCTCTGCGCGTGCAGACGCGGTCCCTCAGGTAACCCGTGCACCTCCCAAGCTTTAAGTATGGGCAAATAATGGCAGCATGAGTGATGCCGCCCGCGTCCTTGAGTGCGATCCTCTGTGTGCTGTAGCCAAGTCTTGCTGTCTCCAAGCTCAGCGGGACACATCAAACACCCCCTTTAGAGGAGTCCCAAGAATGTATAATGTTTAATGAGAGGAACAGGGTGTCCTTTTTAATGTGTAAACATTTCGAATGTGGCACGACAAAGTTATTGAAACGTAAAAACCGAGCATCACATCTCCTCTACCTCTTCCTGATGGTTAGCCCGCATCCTCTCCGGAAAAGTTCCTGCTCTTTGGCCGCCACCAAACCGCCTCGAAGCGTCTGACGGGGGCCGAGCAGGAAAACTTGTCCAAACGAGCGCGGAATAAAAAAATCTCTAAAGATGAGAGGACGTGCAGCCCGAAAAGAAGGAGGGCTAATTGTCAGCTGAATATTCTCTGCTCCGTCATATAGAACATCACATTAACCTCTGCTCGGAGAAGCCCCCTCGGGGGCCGAGGCGTGGGTCCGAACCCCAGCAGCCAGCCGTGAAAACGCTGACACATCTGCTGCCCCCGCAGGAGAGGAGGAGGGGGGGAAACACAACCTAAAAAAATGACCAACAGAGAGGGGATGCAATCGCATGGAGCCTGATGAGGACGAAAACGAGCGGCGAAGAGGAAACGTTTATTCATTTATTCTGTTTATTCAGCAAAAACAACAAACCGGAGGTCAGGATTATGCTGCAACACCGATAGCTGCTTTTCCATTCCAGTTAAATTTCACATTAACCAGTTAACCACTTTTACGGTCATTTCAAAGCCTGCCTGCCCCCCCTTTCAACACCCACCCACCCCCCAAGTAAATCAGATTACTTTTAAAGGCTTCATCGGCTTCAAGTAGAGTTTGAAAGTTGTTAGTTTCTTTGAAACCAAGTTTGGAGTCAGCTTTAATGTGATTTGTGATATTTTTCCCGAACATTAGATGGCGCCATTCAACTTGTTAGAAACACAGTGCGACCCCCCCCCTTTTGCTCAAGCTCTCCTGCTCTGATAAAACACACTTGGGGTTCTGTTCATTTTGTTGAAAGATGAGTTCAGATATGCAACTTTTTAAAAAATTATCCACTTGTTATACAGTTCCTTTGAAAGGAGACATCAACAGAATATGTGTTGGTGGTAATACCTGAGCTGGAAGAAGTTACATTATTAGTTTAAATCATAAAGTTTTTATAAACAAAGCTGACTTATTCAATGCAAAAAAAAAAAAAAAAATCTAGTGTTGATATAATTCTGCGGCCAGTTTTGTTTTTGCTAATTTACACTTTCAAGAGTAAAAACATCATTAACAAAGTATTTTCTTTGAAATGGTAGACTACCTCTCAGTGTTAGTGCAGGACTAAATGAGCCGAGCTGCAGCTGCGGCGGCGGCGGCGGCAGATTCGCTGCCTTAACTAGGACGAGCCTCTCCATAGCGGCGGACCTCAGGGGCCGATCAGCAGGTCTCCTGAGAGGCTCCCTGCACGGCCGTCTCACCAGGCTTGTCACCAGGGAGCTGGACTGGCTGGCTTGGTGCAGGGCTGCTGTGATGATGATGATGATGATGGTGGTGTTGGGTTGGTGGGTGGGTGAGGGCTGACATGCCGAGAGGGCAATTACAGCAAGGACAAAGACTACACAGGGAGAAGTCCCCACAGCAGCCCTAATGAAGAGAGCAGGTTAGCCCGTTAAGAGCGCCGGGGAAATGAGCTCCAGCGTGGGTTTGTTTGCCACCGAGCATGTTTGTGTGTGTTTAACCTACCCGAGGAGGATACATTTTCCGAGGTCATGTTGCAGCCACACTCACTAACCTCACCAACTGACGCCTTCCCGACTCGGTGTTTTCTCCTCGCAGAGTAAAAACTAACATAAGGAAATGTTTCTCCCAATGCAAGCGATTAATGAAGTGATATCTGTAAAATAGCCCCCTCCTCTCGTGGGTAATTGTCGCACATTAACGGCTCTCCAATTTGTTTTTATCATTTCGCTTAAAGATTTTTTTAATAATATCCCACTTAAAAATTCAGTGCATTATATCCAGTTTTTCTTAAAGCATTTAATGAGTCTGCGGTTAAAACATATTCTTCACATGAAAAGGATCATTTTCAGAGTTTTCCTTCTTTTGGTCACTTTTGCATATCCGTTGATTAAAGTCACATCAACAGATACTAAATGAAACATTCACGCTTTACATCTTTTTTCTTTTTTGGGGGGGAGGAAGGGTGGCAGAAAAAGAGAGATGGTATATACTTGATAGTGCTGTGTTGGCACAGCCATCTGGGATCTGATAAGAGAGCCTGTGGAGCGGCGCTTATTCAAATCAGTGCATGTTCACAGTGAATGGGGAGCAGGTAAAGGCAATAAGATACAAGGCGATAACCTTTCTGAAAAAGGTAGAGGGAATGTTTTTGCACGCCGTTTCGCGGCTCGGCTGCACAGGAGGAGGATTTAAACCTAGCCAATTTTTCCCAAACACACAGAAAAGCTTCTTTTAATTACTGGAACCGATTAGAGAACTTTTATTGCATTTAAAGGATTTTTTACTTTTTTTTTTTTAGGTGCGGCCTGCGTTTGTGTGTAAACACATGTTCCAACGTCACATGACCCCGCTCAGTTTTTAACATTCACCCCTCCTTAATCTCTTTAACACCAAGTCAGATTAAAGCTGAAAGTAATCTGCAGCCTGGATGCAACATGGAGGAGAGAAAAAAAAAACAGATCAGCGTGTGTTTGTGTCATAAACATAAGCATTACATGAAATCAATTACATTTAATAAATCTGATCCGCAGTGATCGGTTTCAGAGCCACTGTGCAGAAATCTGAAGTGAGGCTTAAAGCCTAATTGCGCAGTGGAGGGCTGGCGTGCCAGGGACTCTCAGGAGGAGGAAGGGGGGGTGGATGTTACATATGTTGCTTGCACCCAGCTCAAGACAGCAGCGATCGGCGATCACCGGGGTGAAATGCAACCTCCAAAGGGGAGCTCCGTGTTAATGTGTTTGGCTGGTTGGAAACGCTCGCCTTTAAAACGGCGACCCAGAAAAACATCATAGCACACACTCAAGGTTTTGATGATGCAAAATCAAATCATTTTATAAGTATTTTTTTTTATGCATTCACATATTAAATTGGAAAAAAAAAACCACATTTTTGTTTTCACATTTTTACTTTCGTAGTTGTTTCTAAAAAATGTGTTTCTGCAAAAATATTTTTCTCACATTTTAAAGAAAAATCCATCTTTAGTGTAGACCTCAGTGCTTCTGGAAGTGAGCAGGTTCCTGACTTGTGGCGCGATAGGTCTAATAACATGTTTAGTGTAGGCCATTGTGCAGCTCATTACGGTCAGGGGTCTAATGTGCAGCCTCCTTATTTTCATACTGACTTTATGCAGCCTACTAAGTGAACAAGATAATGAAACAGACCCCCCCCCTCCCTTTTTTTTTTGCATCCAAACACAGCTAATCTATTGTATTAGTCCCCCATGCTCTTGTATGGGAGCAATTATTTTGAAAAAGTTTCGACGGCGCGCCGAGGTGACAAAGAGAATATGTGCAAGGAGAAAATGCCGACACTTTTGATGGCTACTTGGTGTTGCGGATAGGCCAAACGGAGGTGGGAACCCGCCACTTTTAATCATGTGGAGGGTGGCGGCTTTCATAAGAGCACGCAGCGATTCTGACAACTCTAATAAGGAGAGGCGACAGAGAAACTTTGTGCGTTAGGGGCAAAACAGAGGGGGAAGGTCTTGTTTTTTTTTCTGTGTGTGTGTGTGTGTTTTTGTTTGAGACGAATTTCACTATCTGAGAGTGGATTTGTGCTGAAGGAATGTCAGCATTAATAAAGGGCTTTGGGGACAAGGTCACACGAGTTCCTGCACACCGGAGCACCTACAGCCTGATTGTGGCTCGGGAGATGGAGGGGGAACACGCTCGGCGAGTTCCCGGCGTGCGTGGAGTTTCGCCCGTCACTTCCTCGTCGCTCCGTCTAATTTATGGTTCCTCCGTCTTTCTTTATTCAAAGACAATCTTTGCTCTGGAATAAAAAAAAAAGAGGGGAGCAAAAAGGAATGATGCTTTGAGGATATAATTAAAGATATCGTTCAAAGAACAACTTTTTGCATATTTGAATTATTACTGTCGTTAAAAACCACACAAAATATGGAAATATGATTGCCGGAAGCACATAAATCAATGATCAGCAAGGCCTCAGAGCCCAATAAATATGGGGAGTTAAATACTTTAAAATGCAAATCACATTGGAAATTTGCATATGGGTGAATTTAAAGGAAGTGTGCTTCCTTAAGAGCCTCTGAGGTAAAAGCGGGTGGAGCTGGAGGGGCTTTGGGGAGGGAGCGTAAAGGACACAGACAGGCAGGCAGGCCAAGCGCTTGTGTGTTTCCCCCTCTTTTTTTTTTTTTTTTCCTCGTTGTCATTGGTCAAGTCGTTGGATCGCTCTAAGTGATAGCGGCTGAAGTGGGCTGACAGACAAGACTGCATCTCTTTTGTGAATCCAGAAAGTGCCTTAAGTGATCTGAATAATTAAGAGTTAATTATTCTTCATCCATCTAAATCAGAAAAGGACAGATATGGGAATGGAATTATAATTTTCGCCCGACGCACTGTCTCCTTCTAATGTGGTAAACTAAAGTGACTGTGAATAATACCTACTGACCTTCGAGTAATTACGCCTCGCTCGGCAATTTGCTTGCCGTTGCTAATTGAGGGTATTGATTCAGTGATACTCGTATTAAAAATACATATGTTTTATGGGTGAGATTTTTTTTTCTCCTGGTTGTGTTTTAATGTATTATTAATCCTTATTATTTTATCGTATTTTTTTTAACAATAATTAGGAGACAGGATGTGCTGCACTGGAGGGTTGGAAGAGTTTTTTCTAATCAGTGTTGCAGGTTGTGTGTGTCTGTTTTGGCAAACTTTTTCCACAGAATTTAAATTGGTTTTTGTGAAACATGAATTAAATTTCAACTAAAGCAGAGCAATTAAAGCTATGTCATTTTGATAATAATAACACAAACGTGACTTTTTCGAAGTGCAAGGAAACTTCCCCTTTGTTTTTGCATAACTTCCCGTTTTAGCTTAGATATTTAAGGATGCGCCTGCGGTATCCGCGGATCAATGGACACCATGTTTCTTTGTGCATTAACACTCAGGTTAGAGTGTTAGGTTAAAAACCTGCACCTACTCGCGAGGAAACGGAGGGAAAAAAAAATCAATTTTCCTTTTGGAGTCAGAGGGGCAATCTGTTGGTTCTGAAGGCATCCCTTTACCAATGTGCACGTGTCTGTGTGAGCAATGTGGGGGTGGTCGGACCTGTCACTCTGGAGTGTTTGCATGTGCCTTGCCCTTCCTGGCGCCTGCAGGTATTGACCACTGCAAATGGACAAGGTGGCTTGCTGCAGACGCATCTCTCCCGCCTCTTCAGCGCGCAATATTTTAAGCCTTTTTCCGACCGGCGGAGCTCCGGTGGCAGCTCACAGCCTCATAATAACCCAGATAGGGATCGATGGAAGTGGATTTAGGCACTTACCCGTGCTAAAACTGGTAAACTCATTTGTCTTTCTGGAGCCGCGTTCTCTCCATTGTTTAAGGAGACACTTAAAAGAATCCCCTGAATTAAGATAATGTGACTGTTGGTGTGTGATCAGCCCGGCTCAGCTGAAAGGACAAGCAGCTTTAGCTCTTTTATTAGCTCTCTGTTTAAGGGGCCATACATGTTTTGACGGAGTCCAACTCTCTTTATTTTATTTCTGTCATGCCGATTAGTGTGCCGAAGAACGCCAGAGCCCCCCCTCACATGTGTGTGAGCAAAGGGAGGCTGCATTAAAGCATGCCAGCTCCAAATGAGATGGACCAAAGTGTGATAGCCCTGCTGCTCTGCGGGTTCAAGCCTCCATGAACGCCTCAACGCAAATTCTTGGTGAAGGACTCAATGGATGCCGTGAAATCGTATTTGCCGTACAGCTAATGGCACAGGACTGGTTCTGCTGGAATGTTCCTCAGAGCAAGAAAACACATCCTTCAGCTGTGATGCACACTGACCGTTTACCACGCTCAGACCCCAGACCGCAAGGATGCGGCGCTCTAGTGCTTGTAAACTTGTTAGATAATTGTTCCCTTATTCAGGAAATTGAAAGAAGCAATTGTACCTTCAGGATTCACTCATTCTCTGTGATTTGGTGGCTCCTTCTACCAGTGACTCGAGGCTAAAGCAACAGCAGGTCCACCTCTATCTAGGTGGTCCTAAAGCAGTCCTTTCTAGAAAGAATAGAAATAACGTGACACTTTTATTTGAATATACAAGAAAAATAAAAGAAAATAGTTGCTTCAATTAATCATGGATGACACCTCTTCAACATCCGAGCTTCAAACAGACCTTTCATTCTCTTTACCCGACTCCCTACACAGCGTGTGAAACTACAAAGGGCCGTCCGTCTGAGGGAAGTGCTTTTCCGCGGGTGCCGCCGGGCGGCGAAGCTGGTGGTAATTAGGCGTCACTCCGCTTAGGCCGGGTGCCGCGCGCGACGCTGAATTCCTCCTGACGTGATGGAGGGATTGAGAAGTTATTCGGTTCTGCAGTTCCTTCTGCTCTGCTGGTCATCTGTCCTCTGCCGGGCCCGTCAGCTTAAACAGCACAGCCAACACACACACACAAACACTTGCGTGACCCTTCCACCAACCCTTACAAGCACCCGCAGGCGGGAGAAGGAAACTGTGTGTGTTAGAGAAAGAGACAGAGGGAGAGATCTCAAAGCCCTGGAGGGGTTCTCTGGGGGCTGTTTTGCTGAGGAGTCAAAGTGTGCGGCAGAGCCGGAGAGGTTGGTCGGGGGGGTTATTCTGCAACTGTACAGACAATTCTGATCAATATTAGGTAAGAGACACATAAATTTTACTGATTAGTCCAATAATTAAAATTGCTGCAATTAAAATGAAATCAGAATACAGTCAATTTCTTCAGTAAGTTCAGTCAGGCGAGGTGGAGCTTTGCAGTGTTGTTCCTCTTTTGTCATGAAATCATTTGAGAAATTGACATTAGAAAGGAAAACCTTTCATTCTTTGTCCTAATGGGTCAGCCATAGAGAGCAGCGCAAAAGTTTTGTAGATGTTGACCGGATTCTTAGAATAGGGGGGCTAAAATGCAAGAAACTTCACTCTTCTGATTTGGTTTGCTCCCAAAGGCCACTCAAAGACTGACCGACAAACGGGCACAGTTATGAAGTTTATGAACCTTTAAAAGCAGATACTGTAACTGTACCATAATCTGGCGTACAAGTCCCACCAGAGTATAAGTCACAGGGGTCAACAATGCATAATAAAGAATAAAAAACTATACATACATCACTCCGTACTGTAAATCTAAAGAGAAAATATAGTATGATTTGATTTGTGTGTGCCTAATTTTTTTATTTGTAACCTGTGTCTGGCTTTTTGTGTTTAACTTTAAATCTTTGTGTGCGTAACTCTTGATTTGTAACTCATACATTTTGTGCATAATTGTGTACACTTGTAAATTGTGTTTTCACATGTACAAACATTACAAAATACAAAATGCCATTTACTCATGCACAACTAGGCGTGGGCAATATAACGATATATATCGCGATAGAACTTTTCTCAATAGAATCTGTCGCAATAGACTTGTATTGTGAAGGGTCCAACGCCCCTGCGGTCACTTCCGCTAATCATCTCTTTTAATATTTAGTTTCGGATGATGAAGTATTTGGCGATTTTTAACGTGATCCAGTCAGAGCTGGAAGATAAACCTGCTGGACTCATAGCAGCAACAGAAAGTTTAATAGAAAGTGTTGATTTGGTGGCCATGATATAGCATAGCGAGATGCTAATGCTAACGAGCAGTTTCGTGTATCTAAACAGATATATATTTCTTATTTTAATTCGCAGAGCACTAAAATTTGACAAACACAGTTATTTGGTTTATATCGTGATGTATATCATTATCACCCAATATATATAAATGTAAAATTGTGATGTAAAAAATTCCATATCTATGCTAAACTTAAAACATCAACTAACTACACATGCAAATCTTTAAAAGTATGCACGAATCGCCTGATACACACAAACACAAAACTGCATTTACCTACAAATCTGATTTTTGTCTCCAAGATTCATGTGTAAATGATGCGTTTAAATGCTGCTAGAATGCTGGGTCATTAGAGTTTTCCAATCAGCCACGTTGAAGCAGCTTAGATTGTGAATAATAATAATAATAATAATAAAAAAAACTCTAACTGTCCCGTAATCCGGAGTATAAGTCGCAGGGGCCAAAAATGGACAAAAAAGAAGAAAAAAACTGCTTATAAGTCACTCCAGACTATAAATCCCACTTTTGGGAGAAAAGTACAAGGCTTTTGAACAAATCCACCAATGCTGTGTTCAAACTAAACACCATTTATGCATCAAATTTTCTTCCATTTCCTCTTTTTTTTTTTTTGACAGAATCCAATCCAATGCTCAATGCCTGTCTAAAAATATGTTTATAAACTAGATGCTTCTGTTGTTTTTATCCTCATCACTAAATGGAAGCTTTGTCTGTAAATCTCAAGTACTATAAGAGACTAATAAGAGAGCATCGGTAAACACATCTCCACGTCTAGATTCATAAGATCAAAGTCTTTTTTTAATGAACATTTTTTTTACCTACTATTGCTGACTGACGGCGGTGGTGATTTGCTGTCCTGCATTAGTCCACGGAAGATAAAAATAAAAACTGGACTAATAATGTCTTGATGCAAATAAGAAAAATCTCATAAGGTTCAGGAGAACCATCAGATTCTTCTCCATTTTTGTTTTCAGAAGCGCTTCTTCTTCTGCGTTGCTGTCAGTTGGAAAAACATATACACAAACCTTCAGTGCCTTCTAGTGGTTCTTAGTGAGAAAATGATGAATAAGTGATCTTATTTATGTTTAAACTATGCAAAAAAACAAAACAAAAAAAAAAAACATCTTATACTCTGAAATATACAGTCATCATATCTGGCCACGTGTTTGTATTCACACATTTCTTTGTTGATCCCCAATTAATAGAAACGAATTAGATTAGATCCAGAGGGATGCAGCACAGGAGGGAGCAGGGATGGGAGAAATCTGCTGTGGCAGTGAATTCTGAATTTGTGTGCTGTGTCGAGCACAATAGCTGGGGCTAGAGGAGAAAGAGGTTCTGCTTTCATGTCCCTGAGCCACGTTCACACCCACCCAAGACTTCTATTTTACACAGGTAGGCAGTTTGGGGACTATCTCTGTGAGGAAGAAGAGTTGTGAAAAAAAACAGACAAGAGGAATCAAAGGATGTCCCCTGCTTTTAATAATGTAACAAATATTCTAATTTCCCAAAATAAAACCTCCTCTTCATCCTTCCTGCTAATCTGAGCTGTAATTTATTCCAACCCAAGGCCGTATTAGTATGCTAGCCAAGGGCAAAATGGTTACGACAAGAACCTCCGAAAACTTTGACACATAAAAAAAGAAAGTGAAACGCTGAGACTCCAATTTGTAGTCCTTAACTAATCGACTGCAGTGAAGTGTAACTAGTGTAGATCATAAATGCAGACTTAAAATGTAATTCAAACGAGAGCCACGCAGCACCTCACAGGTGAGATTCCTGCTTTACTCAGGCACGCGCAATAATACTTTATGGACACAAAATTAAAGGTTGAATAAGTTTTGGATGTAGGACATAAAGCAAATGTAACTGAAACCCAATACTGTGCTGCTCCGAACCGCCAAGCATTCTTGTTTGTGATTAATTGCGGCTGAATTTTGAATCTCCTTGTGTTTGTGTATACTTCCTTCCACATGGATACATTTGTGCTGCTTTATGAAAAACGCACAATTCATTATAGGAGCAGCAAATACAATGTGAAGGATAATGATGACAGCGGTTCATGTCGTTCGGTGTATGTCTGGATGTCACGTGGCTTTTTCTTTGTGTAATGTGTAGCGGGATGTGCCCATTTCTTTTTGTCATTCTGGATCATCAAATTAACGTTTGAACCGTCAGGAAGAAAAATACGCCATCATTTTCTATCGGTGACAAAGAATATATTTTGGTTAACGATTACATCTGCTGGCTTTTCCATTTGTAAATGTGAGGTAATGAGTTTCTTTTGTGCTCTATCGAAACTGAGATGTTATGTCACGTTGCTCCAGCAGGCCTGTTCCTGGCGTGATGGTCTGTCGTTTGGTGATAAACTGCATGCGTGAAAACATAAAAAAAAAAAACTGCATAAATATTCCTGTAGGATTTCATGGTTTTCTGACTCCTCACCAACGTCCAGTGCAGAAAGCAGGAAGTGTGGGATGTGCAGTCAGGCTGGAGGAGGCCTCCGGCCCATTGGCTTCCTTTCACTTGTGGGCTTGTCGGCTGCTTTTTTTTCTTTTTTTTTTGGTGGGACTGAGTCAGTGCCTGCCACACACACGTCATGCCCTTCCTCCCTGATGAGCCCCGGAGAGCTGCAATCAAGAGTATTTTTGCTTGAAAATGTATATATTTAACTTATGAAACAATGACAGTTTCGCTTGATTTATGGAGCAAGGCAAGGTTTAATTAATTGAAAAATGCATATTACCCCGTGACTTAATTATTAGCTAATTAATCAAAGTGCTCCCTTCCTTTTTCCCCCTCTTTTGAGGCATATTTCTGTGTACGTCTGACACTTGAATTTCCTCCTGGGGTCATTTTTATGTGAGGTCATGTTTTTTCTTCATGAGCGCTTGTTCAGTCAGCGCCCTGGCATTTTATATTGATCATACTAATGCCTAACTTGAAGCAGGAGTTGCACGTAAAAGCTGGAGTAGTCTTAACTGTTTCGTCTAAAACTGGTCTACTTGAGACTAACCATCATGATGAAGAGAACTGACATATTTCCAGTGCAAGTCCAACCCAAAAACCTGCTGGAAGTTCCTAAATATGGCAAAATGGCTTCTTTCACCCCTCCTCACAAATACTTACTTGTAGATAAAAAGGTGGTTATAAGTATTTCACTTTTCACGATCTCTTCTTCAGGAACAACTTTGGGTTTGTATAGGACACAGAAAGTATTCACATCTTGTGTGGCAGCCCAAGGAAACACAATTAGCCAAAGGTGAAAGCTGATCTTTAGGGTCACGGTTAAAACCAGGCAAATAAGCGTCTCAGTGTTGGAGCTGTCAGTGGTTTATCTCTCAATGCTTGAAGGCCTTAATGGTAGTTTTCTGCCATTTGGTTTTTGGGGATCTGGAGATCAAGGATTTCCCTCACTGGAGCTTTTCCAGATAGCTGCTGCTGGAAAAGGATGGGGAATCGCTCCGGAAGCGTTGTGTTCAGGAGCCAGTCTTCCAAAAACACCTCACCTCCTACAGATACCCGGCCCTGACCGGCCACTATCTGTGCATGGTAATGGTAAGTGTTTTAAACTGTTAGAGCTGCTGTGAAAAAGGCCTGTCTGAGTGCAGAGCTGTCAGTTTGCAGTGAAGCAATTGGGGGTGGGGGGGCTGTCATGGCTGTCACTCAATGAGAGGATGAGAACTGTTGGCCCTAATGGATTCCTCCAGGCGGACGGCTTACACAGCGGTTAGAAGTAAAATCGATGCGTTGTCATGAGTGAGTAAGGCATCATCAAACGACCAGGTGGACGGGAAGCCAAGGAAGGGAAAGGCTGTGCGGGAGTTACATCTATATCTCAGCCTGAGTATATATATGTGTGTGTGTGTGCTTTGTAAGGCAAGACAGACAGATGCTCAGCTTAGCTTTACACGCCCAATGGGGCCTCTGCTATGATTGTAAGCATGAAAGGGGTTTCTGACCTCCATCATCTCTGTTGCTTTTATTTTCCGGTTCTCTTGGAATCAGACACAGATACACGCAGACATGCCCCCTCCCCGCACACATACACACAGATAAATGTGAAGCTGTGCAGACAAGGGGTGTGTTGCTCTGACACGTTAAACATCATCTTGTAGGCAAAAAATCACTTTTCATACAGCTGATTTCCATGCAGAGACTCCAGGTTTTGACTAGAACCTGCAGAGAATGACGCAACTAAAGGCCAGATAGGCTAACGGGTTGTGACAGAACTTCACATCTGCACATCTCTCTGCAAACTGCAAATAATTTAATGTAGCAAGAAGACCAGATTGGAACATCATGACAGCATAAGATAAACATGGGGAACCTGCAGGAGGAAAGACGAAAGCTACAGTTTGAATGGTACTAATGGTGACAGTGCGGTTAAGAATAGATTTAGTGAAAAAGAAAAATTCTCCCTCAAAAACCAAAGACAAGGGCCAAAATGGTCATAAGAAAAGATTGAAGCTTTCTTGCTTCTTGAAAAGCTTCTATTACAATAACATTTTTTTTACATGTTTGTCTTTATTGTTTTTTTTATACTTGAAGAGCTTTTCTTGGATCCCAATGGAGATCATGTCTTTGCCCTAGACTGGGTCTAATGTAGTTGTCCAGGTCAAATGATTGGCAGGTGGAGTTAGACTTAAATTCCCTTCTTTTAATACTACGTTCACACTACCTGTGTGAACAGCACATGCTAAATGTATGTTCTTGAACATAGGAGACTTGGTGCGAAATGTCAAAGTGGTGCAAATCTTTCTTATTCTTTCACAGCTCTATTCCGATATATAAAAGACTTGCTGTCAGATGATTCTGGCTGGGCACAAACCACTATTGATTTCTTGTCCATGATCAATTTTTAAGCAGTTGGCACTTCCTTAAATTAAAGGGGATCCCATCCAAACGTTGCTACCACATTCAAGTCCATCCAAGTTCAGACCAGTTTAGAAAACTATGTTTTTAATTGCTGAACACACAAAGGAATTGTTGTTGATTAAAGAGGGCTTTTAAGCAGTGAAAGTCTGAAATGTGCTTTGTTCCTAGTAACATCAAAATAAGTCTGAGCTGGCCGTTATTCCTTACCTCTTCCAACTTGAAAAGCTCTGGTGGGATACCTGCAAGAGAAGCAAAGTACAGACCATTAGCCTTTATGTTGATTTTTCATCATTTTCTAATAATTATAACCCAACATTCTCTGTCTTTTCCTCACTCCTGGAACTGTAGCTTCTTCCCTCTTGTTTCCTCTTACAGATGAAACATTTTCTCTTCTGCTCCCGTCCCGTCTCACTTTCAAAACCCCAGCCACTTTTTCAAACAAGCTTCTTTTCAAAAACCACATTTGATTCTGTCTTTCTTTATAGCACTAGCTACTTCAGGAAGAAGCGTTTTAAAGCCACCAAGTGATCTGGAACAAGGTGTACCTGAATGGACGTGTTGTGGATGTGTGTTTAAGGCAGGAGTGTTTTGTGGTGACGTGTGTCACCTTTCTCCTTCTAACATGTCAGTTCTCCTCCGTCTCAACACTGCCATTGCCCATATTTATTTTATCTCACTAATGTGGGTCACCCCTGCTTGGCGGTCATCAGCAAGGCACAGTCAAAAAGCTTTGTCTGAAGTCTACCTTTGGCATGATTTATGGGCCGGAGTGACGCTCGGCTCTCAGAAGGGCCGCCATTGTCCTGTTACAGCTGTCAACTCTCAACGTAGGGGCGCTTTGTCCACGTTGAGGCAAACCAGACCTCTTTCTTTAAAAAGAATCAAATTATTTCATCATGTTGGAAATGAAAAGGCTGTAATTACTTCTAATTAGGCCCTGACTTTTTTTTTCTTTTTTCTTTACCTCCCTTTCCTCCTCTTGCCTTCACTTTTTTTTCTACTTTGCTCCTGAGTTTCGGAGGTGAATTCTCCTTCCAGAGGGTTTGAAATTGCTCCAAATCAAAGGCTTTTATAAGGTGGAGAGTAGGAAACAATTTTGTGTCCAGTTAGAAGTTGACTTTTATAGGTTTTTGACACGTCTCCTGGCTTTGATGCACGATGAATGGGGAGGTCTCAAGTGGTGTGATGACACTGTAATGTTTGCTTTCAGATCAGCCTAAATGGGGCTGGCTTCGGTGTGTCACGGCATTTCACCCGCCAGAGGAAAAATGAGAAGCAAAAACACAGCAGAGATGGAGTGTTAATGCAAACGCCTGACTTTGTAGCATGAGGGAAGTCTTAGTGAAGCGTCTACCTCATCGCGGCAGTTAAAGTGAGCCTGTGCGGCCGTATTTGGTTTCTCCTGCAATAACAGCCCCGCGCTCCGGGGAGCGCTGCTCTAATGGCTGCCTATCACGGAAAACCATTTTCTGCCTGTTGACTTTCCACATGTATCCCTACCACACAAGTCATGTCGTTTTAGGCGGCACAACAATTTGCTAAGCAAATCCACTCGCCATTTATCTATCAAGGCAGTTGGTGTGTGTCTGGAGAAAGTTGGGGAGGAGGGGGGCGGCGGGGGGAGGTGGATGGAGGGAGGGAGGCAAATATTTTCTCTGGCTTGCGACAGCTCAGTGAAAACACACTCCTCACGCTGATGTGTATTAGAAGTGAGCCTGGCAAATATTAGCACTGCCTTACAGTGGCAGAGGGGACGTTGGGGTGTGGATGGAATGGGAGGAGCCAGTTTGGATGTTTTTTTTCTTTTTATTAAAAAAAAAAAAAAATCTCTTTCAGTCTCACATACTTTTTGGACAAAAATTGGTGGAAAGATAAAGAAGTGCCCACACTCCCAAAATGTTTTTTAGACACATTTTTGTTGGGCTGCCGCTAATTCTCTTATTTTTTTACTTACATAATTGACATTCTGCCTTAAAGATAAGCAACATTTGGACTTTAGCTTGAAAGGAAGGATATTCCGACATTTGAATCAGGCATCTGCAACCTTTAACACTAAAAGAGTCATTTGGTCCAACTTCTTGAGCCTCATTTCCACTGAGCAGTCTGGAAAGGAGTGGTACGGCATAGTCCAGTGGTGTAGACTGCTAGCATGCCGCTAGCTTACTCAGTATCACGCTATCGCCAAGAATGGCAAGGAACATTTGTAGTTCCACCACAGACCAGGCCTTGCTGTTGTTTGCAGGCATTTTCAATATAGACTCGTGACCAAAAGAGAACGTAGGAAACGGTAAAACCCGAATGCTTACAAACGTTGAAAATGCTAGCTTAAATGAGCGTTATATTGGTGCTTTCTCATGTCGTCATCACTTTCTGCCAATCAACGCCCCAACTGTTATTTTTCCCTTTTTTACTTTTTAATGGACCTACAACCGATGGGGGCCCCCCGAGAGGTATGGGTTGGTAATGTTTAATGGGTCCATTTTACAATAGAAACACTCAAAATACCGTACCGGGCTATACCGTACCTTACCGGACTTCTCAGTAGAAATGAGGCTTTACTGACCAAAACTCGCCAAGAGTCGCAATTGGAAAAATACACTATATGTTCTTGTGACCATTAAGACATTTTATATATATATATTTATATTTACAATAATTGAATTTTACTAGTGTTATATTTTTTATACGTTCCCTTTTTTTACTATTGACAACAGGAAATGCATTTTCTTTTCAAAATGAAATACTCCCCTTGCTGCAGGAGATTTACTTAAACTAAAAATGCAAAAAAGCCAATATGAACATGGCGTTTACTGACATTGTGACTTCAGTGCATTTTGATCCTTTTTCTCCTTATGCTATCAAATAAAAACATGACCACGTTGGGAAAGAATTCTTTTTTTTTTTCTTTAAAGGAAATTTATACTTGTAGAGAAAATTCTTCACTTTAAGAACCTCTGAACAGCAACTACTAGGGATGCCAAAATCCAGACCTTGAGGGCCGGCTTCTTGCTGGTTGTCCAGAAACCTGATCTGCTGTTGATTACCTGGATCAGGTGTGTTTGGCTAATAAGGAGCTTCAATGGCAGGTTGGTTGGAAAACATTTAGAACACCGCCCCTCGAGGATTGACTCTGGACACCCCTGATCTAGAAACTTGTGCAGCACAA
>NC_050527.1:29998220-30003035 GCF_002922805.2 Oryzias melastigma
TGTTTTTTTTCTTGGCCACAATTTCTGCACAATGGAGACGTTCATTAGAATTTTGCCTCCTAGTTGTTGCTCAGAGTAAGTTTTTAGGCTCATTCTAAACCAAACCACCTCAAAACTTGCACTAAAATAATTTTAACCAAAGCTAAAAACCTATTATTTATTGTAATTGTTTTTAGAATTTAAAAATGGTTGAAAGAGCTGCTTCTGACTCATGAGCCTCAGGTTGCAGACTCCTGGTTTAAACTAATACTTAAATATGTGTAAATAATATTTTTTTCTGCATTTTTGTGCCAAACATCCCTGTCTCAATAAAGGTAGGTTGAGCGGTGGATCGGAGCGCAGAGAGCTGCCCACCATTCCCACCTCCAGCTCCCAAACAAATCCCACTATTTGCTCAGCTGGACATGCACTTGTTCAGGTTGGCATGCGTGCCCAGGGGCACAACAACAACAACAGTAAACTCCACCCACATTTCCTTCCAATGTCAAATACTTCTGAGAGAGAAAGAAAAAAAAAGCAAAGGGGGGTGTTATGTGTGAAGGGGGCGGTCAGACAGACCGGTGATGCGCCTTCTTTGTCAGCAGCAGAGCGCAAAGAAATGTGACAGAGCGCTGGAGGAGGTTTCCAAATCCATTTCCTGCTCTTGTCCGTCCATATCAGCCGCCGCCGACGGATCTGCTGGTTCTTATTGTGTTCTATTATGTGGGGTGGAGGGGGGTGCAGTTATGGTTGCTGGTGCACACATGCCTAAAAGTGATGCGTCTCCTTTGATCTGTTCCAGTGTGAGCCATATGAACAGCTCCACTGGCAGGCACACACACAGCAGTTTGGCCCTTTGCACTTTTTTTATAGCCCTGCTCAAGCTTCGAGTATGTGTTTGTTCATGCTTGTGTATGGTTTTAACTCACTAAGTCATCTTGTATTTTTTTTTTTTCCTCCGCATGACCTTTTTCCTTCGATAAATTTGTCGACTCAGTGTAATAGGAGCTGCTGTTTGAGGTACAGCATTTATTAGTTCCTTATCTCAGCTAATTACCCATTTAATGGCCACATACTCACACACTTCTGTTGGTGCGTAATTAGCAACTGGACAATTATGAATATGCATTTCCCACTGCTGCATACACGGGAATATGAATATATTCATTCCTAATTTCCTCCGCTGATTTGTCACGCTTTTCATGATGCTGACTCAAAGGCTATTGATGGATTAATCAGCACAATCCTGGACTCAGTGTCTGCTCACTCGCCTGCTTGTCATTTTGTTCAGTGTGTTTTGGCCCCTGGGTGGGGGCACGTACAGTTGTAGCCAGTTCAGGACTTGTTCCTGCAGTGTTGTATGCACTCGTTCTGATTCTTCATTAGCAACAATTGATGTTTTTGGCCTGCAGACGACCTCAGGAGTCGCTCCAGCAGCAGCAGCTGTGAGGTCTAATTCAGTCTTCTCTGGATCTCTGCCAGCATGGAGCTCTTATTGCTGCTAATTTCCAGATTTTTTTTTCTTGTTTAGCATTTCTGCACAGTTACAGTCTGAGCTTAGAATAATAAGAAGCCACTTGATAAACATTTCAGTTTTTGATTCATTCGTGGCTGCAGGACTGGACACTTTGTTCCTGTTGCTCTTTGTTAGCAGAGCAACCTGCTTTGTTGTTTTCTCCGTCCTCCGCAGAGAGGATGCTCGGAGCGGTGTGTGTCACATCAGGTGCGTCAGGATGCCCAATGGCTACCAGTTGCTGAGTGCGGCTGTCCTGGCCAATCAGCTGTCGGCGGGCCGACCTTTTCGCTGCTGCCCTGACCCTGATGGGAGGTGAAGTGTGTGGCTGGTAGCAGCCAGTACTGGCACAGCGGGAGGAGGAGGAGGAGGCTGAAAAGAACCTGGCTGTAGGGTGAGAAGTTTTCTTGGCCAGTCACTCCGGTACCCGTCGTCCTTCCTGCTCCCGAATTGTCTCCAGGTGCTTTCATGACAGCCTCACTTGTCCGAGTGACTCCATGTTTCACATGCAATGGGAAACTTTTGTGTCTTTTTACAGACTTTTGGCGGATTTTTATGACTTTAGGGTCTTTTATGTCCAATCTGTTGTGTCACCAGCAACAGTCTATCGTCTGAAGAATAAACAAAAATCAGAGGATATTGGAAAAGTAAAAAAAAAAGCATTAATAAATATTTTAGACATGAAAAAACTCCTCTTCACTCCACTTTTTTGCATGGCTTAGTCCCCTTTTAAAGTCAAGTGATGGGGGTTAAGTTAATTATGCACATTAGGGTCTGCCTCCCCCCTTTGCTCAGACACTGTGGATGTGTGTGTCGGTTGTGGCTCGGGACGCCAAAACTCTGCCTTTAATTAAGCACATACGCATGGAACGGGGGGAGTTTCTGTCACACACGCTCTTTCAACTGCAGCTGCATGCATGCAGACATGAATGCGCAAACACAAGCGATGGAGATGAAAGATTGTAATCAACCCGTTGTGGAAGAGGAAGCAACTTTTTTCTCTCTGCTCTGCAAGCGGATAAATGCCTAAAATGATGCTGCTTAAAGGGGAGAGTAGAGTTTTCATGGTTAAAGACACATTTTAAAGTCCCACTCCAACAATGTTTATTTTTTTTCCATTGTAAAAGCGTTCCAAGTAGCCAAAATCAAAAAGTGTAGATTTTGAGACATGTTTTCTGCTGAGGTGCAGGCGTTTGTCAGAAAAACTAATCTGAATTGTGGGAGGGACCCTTTGTTTAGGTAGAATCCGAATTCTTCCCCCACTCAGACGGCTTCTCCCTACATTTAACACTCCAAACACACAGTTATAGAAAAATAGTGGCTATGTCCAAATTCCTTCCCTACTCACTATTTAGTGTCACCATTTTGTAGTGCTGCCCGAATCTACTAATTCCAAATTCGACTGCACTAGAAACTTCCCATAAGTCTTTGCAACAAACTATTGTGCATCGATGCTCACTACATTGGCGAATATAGACCACAATGCCTTGCTGTCGAACAATTTTTGCGAAAAAAAAAAAAAATTAAAGTGTAATTTCTTAACAAAGCATCCACAATTTCATCATCACAACACAGTGAAGTCATAAATAGACATGGTGAAATGTTCGTATTGATTCGATTTCACGAAGTGAAATTGGTGACGTCATATCCGCCGTTTAGCAAAACAAAAGTGAGCATGGTGTCCAAATTACTTTTAAAATCCAGGAAATTATATTGTCCTGCAATATATAGTTTTTTAGTAGTTAGGGTTTAAAGTGGTAATTCGGGTTTAGCCAATGTCCACAAATTCAGACGTTACTTCCACTCGATGACATCATCAAAAGTCAGCTAGCATTAACGCGGAGCTGCTAGCGCTCAGAAAAACATAACATCGGTTTTATGATTTTTAAAAGATCATGCTAAAAGTCATTAATTACATTTAAATGTAAACTTCTGTGCTTCAGAGAACACCCACGTGAGGAAATGTGTTTCTACTCCCCTGTACAGCGTGGTGCGGAACAACCTCGCGGTAGAGGGAAGCATAGGCCTCCGCTGTGAGGGTTAGCTCTCAAAAAAATATATATCTTGGACAACCCTACCCCTTCAAACGCCACTACAATTAGAGGGGTAGTAAGGAGCCGTAGGAGAAGAATTTGGATTTGGACAGTCTTTCCTGCTACTTCATAGCACCTCACAAGCCCAAGCTAGCATTAGTGTAGCATTTAAAGCAGCGAGCAATATTGGAGCTATCTGGTCGCACAGTTTAGAGCCAGATGTCAACTTAGATAGAAAAATGAAGATGTTAATGGATCTATTTGTCTGCGCAAATTTGAGTAGAGAAGGAAGACTTCTGCCCAGCCATCGCAGTTACTCAGAAACCCGAGCTTTTTCAAGCATCTGGTTTTCACCTGATCAAACTCGATTTGAAAAAAGGATTCTCAGAAACGCAGTTTTAATCTCAAATTATTTTATATACGTCCTCCATCAGGAAAAAAAATGATATAAGAACATGTTAAAAACATAATTGTCATTGGGGTGGGTCTTTAAGTGTAAGTTTTATTTGCTAATCTTGAGACTTGTTTGGCCACTAAGCTGGAAACAGTTCTATTTTCCTGAGTATTTGATCTCCTGCGACAACAGGACTGATTGATTGAATCCATTTGCAAAGACTGAAGGAAGCCAGCGATGCTCAGGGACAAGCTTTTGATGTAAAATCCACCGTGTCAAGATCTGAAGTAATCGGAGAACTGAAGGAGTCCAGATGCTAGGAGCAGCTGCAACTTCAGGATTATTGTAATAACTAAACTTACTTAAGCAATCTCTGGACTTCTTTTGTTTTCTGCATATTTTTACATTTCTCTGCATTTGCTCAAAATCAAATGTAGGAAGTTTTTCCTACAGAAGAGAAGGGAAAAAGTAACTTTTTTCAACCACAAATCTATGATGCTAACTTCTATGTTTTATTTTTAGTTCTCCATGCTGTCTCACAACGACATTTTCTTTCCGTTTCCCTGTTACTAATTAAAGATGTTCTTCAATTGCTCTCCAACTCTCCTCCTTTCCTTTTTGTGTCTTGACCTCTTCTCTGCAGCAGCGGCTGCCTCATTTGTCATTAGAGGATTGCCCCATTATTTCATTTCTTGTGATAAAATGACAAAAGATTACTCACGAGAAATACTAAATACAGAGCTGGACCGATGGGATCTCCCCTCATATGTAACACAGCTGCGCTGCGCCCCGAGGCCTCATATTTCCTATTTCTCTCTCTATTATATATATCCGGCAGTGTTGTAGATATAAGGAATTGTGTGTTTTCGTACGAGCTGCTTTTTGTGTGTTTTGAT
>NC_050527.1:30003083-30008550 GCF_002922805.2 Oryzias melastigma
TAGAAAATTGTAGCCGCAGAGCGGACAGACGTGTCACAGAGTCGCAGGAAAGCAGCTTATTTTATGCAAACAAAACATTCAACAATCACATGACCAAAGAGGATTCACTGGAAATTAAAAAAAACACATCTTTAAAGACAAAAATTGGATATAAAAAGTAAACACAAACCTCTCCATATCTGTATCTAAGATGATTCATATTTTATTTCAAAACAGCTCCTGCTTTGGTCCCATTTTTCAGAGGTGGATAATAGAAAATGTAAAGATACGGCTGGTGAAATATGAGTCGGTTTGGGTAGGTAAGAATGAGAAAAGATTAGCTTGAGATTAGAATAAGAGAGATGGAGGAGGGCGGCGAGTCCTGTGGTGTGTGAGTAATTTTGTCGGTTTGGGAGTGTGTGTGTGGGGGAGAAGAATGATTGTACACACTCCCTCTCTACTTTGTTTTCCACCCGTGCCCACATCGGTACGGACATCTTAGCCCGACCCGCTCGACTGCACTTACACCCGTGTGTGTGTGCGTGGTTACACTCGGCTCGTGCTTGAAATCCGCACATTCGTAGACAAAGACACCGAATGTAACATTGACTGGGTGCTGACTGTCATGCCAGCCACACCGGCACTGTTGTTTTTACATATTCATTTGCCTGTTTGTATCAGACGACTCACCTGGAGTGAAGCTCCTGCTGTTGTTTATACAGCCAGGCAGCTCTTTCCACTCTCGTGCAGCTGTCCCTCGGTGGTTTTGGAGGCTGAAAAACTGCCACCATGTCACCACGTGCACCACTTCAAATTAAAATGTTTGCAGCTGTCTTTTTGTTGTATGATTCAATTTTGGTTTTCTTCATCTGCCAAACATCTGTTATGCCCTATTAGATAAATGTAGTACTCCGAAAGTCTTGCTTGACGTATATATAGACTCTAAAAGTATTGGAAATGAGAAGTTTATTTTAAATAAGGCTTTCATTGTGCAGTTAAATCAATATAACCATTTGTATTGGAATTTTCAGAATTCTGAAACCTAAACATCATCCAAAGTTTTCTGAAAAAATCATTAGCTATAACTTTATCCATGTTTTCTGCGCTGTAGTTCATCATCATTCCACTAGGGGCAGTAGAAGGGCTTTTCCTACTCATTTCAAAATGGCTGCTTCCATTAAAATCTCACAATCACTTTTTAGCAATTTTTTTACTTTATGGCAAGAATGAATCATCTGTTGTTATTAATTTTTAAAAATGACTACTTGCTGTATTGATAAAGTGCAAAAATGAATTGATATATAATTACTTATAATACCGTTACACCATGTTTTTATCTTAAGCACTCATGTCAGTATTTTTGCATTCTCAACTAATATCATTGTTATAAGTTAGAAATGACTAAATTACCCGATGAATCATAATCTGTACTATCATGTCATAAAAAAGATATATTGTAAACATTTTTTTTGTGTATTTCTCAAAGGATTTAAAAAGCATCTGAATAAAAAAAATGAAATTTCTATCAATTCTTTGATGTGATAGACTTTTATGGTTAAAATGATTTTACTCTTGGTTGATAACAGGTTCTTCTCACATTAGAAGATAATGAAAAAGAAAAAAGACTGTTCTCTAGTCGTAAAGTCCCACTCCAACTACATTTTTTTTCTATTGTAATAGTTCCTAATGGTCTGTTAAGTATGAAAACACGTTTTTATTCCCAGAATCAAAAAGCCATAAGCCATTTTAAGACATTTTCTGCAGCGCAGCAGGAGCTCATTTAAAATCTGACTCTATAGCCCTTTGTTTATACTCTCTCCCTCTAGCTTATAGCACCTAGTAAGCACTAGTGTACGTTTTTGCTAAGTCAGGGTAGCCAAACAAACAAAAGCTGAGCAATATCAATGCCATCCAGCCGTACAGTTTTGACCCAGATGGCAGCTCAGATGAGGAAAATAAAGACTTTAATGGATCTATTTATTTGGAAGTGGATACATCAGAAATGTAGCAAAGGAAAACTTAGCAAAGGATGACTATGTCAGTTTCTGCATCACTAACCCAAGCTTTGTCAAACCGGGAGTTTTCACCTGCTCCTGATCAATCACAATATAAAAGGAGAAATACTCAGACATACAGTTTTCATTTCAAATAATTAATGCATGCCTTCCATCATGAATAAAACAAACAAAAAAAAAAACGCAAAAAGCACATGTTAAAAATGCAGAAAACACGATTTTCATTGGAGTGGGTCTTTATTGTCTGCTGTTAGGATGACATGTAAACCAGCAGTCCAGTTCGAATACTTATAAATGAACATAAAAATCTGAACATCATTTTGTCTGAACATAAAGATGTCTTTCAGTTTTTTTTGTTTTTGATTCTGGATAGCTGAGACTTTTTCATAGCTCCTGCTCTGATGGCATCTGCTTTTCTTTAGACGAGAGCCCAACGATTCACCGTGACTGAGGCGGTCGGGCCGACTTACTTGAAGTTCATCTGCGTTTGTGGTGCTTCGCTCCTGACACAGGATAACATTGATGTTGCCATGGCATGCCCTTGTTTTGTTTTGGACATTAGTAAGCCAAACATTTGGATAAGGACTGATGAATAACGCTTTTTGACAGAAAGCGCCTGTTGTTAGTGGACATGGCTGGCAGAGACAGAGCGTGTTTGTTCAAGTATGAGATCATAAGTTACTAAGAGCAGAAGTGGAAGATGGGGAGTCTGTCTTCTCTCTGTTTTGCTCCTGTTTTCATGAAGCTGTTTGGAGGATCATCCTTTTGAAGATACTTGGAGTTTTTTGCGACTATTTTTGGTTTAAATAAAGCTTTAGTTTGTGGTTTACAATTTGTTGATGGAAAATAAAGTTTCAACTATACCAATATTTCATTAATCATAAATCAAAACAGCTGAAATCCTAACATTACAACTGTCTGTTCATGATGACGTCACCGTTTCCCATAAGTCTTAGCAGCTGTGTTCTAAAGTGAGATGTGGTTAATCAATATTCACCTTAAGAAGATGCACTGCACAAACATCTGGAAAATGTTCCACCTTCAAATCTGCCAGAGTCTCTTACTGTTGACGTGAGACGCACGATTACACAAAATGTTCTCCCTTCATTTCCCATCATGCCAAAACTTGTCCTTTACAGTTTAGAGTCCCACTCCAACTCTGTTTTGCTGTATTTTAAAGTCATTCCCATTAGTCTATTAATTATGATTATGCAGATTTTAGAAAAACTGAAAGTCTCTGTCATTTATTAGACATATTTTCTGCAGAACACCAGGAGCTCATTAGAAATTCACCTCTGAGTTGTGGGCGGGACTGTTGGTGCAGAAGTAGTTCTGTGTTGATATCCCAGCATGCCTTTGTTTTCACTCTCTCCTATTAGCTTACAGATTCTCACAAGCCCAAGCTAGCATTAGCTTAACAAAAAAAGCTGTGCAATATTGGAGCTATCCAGCTGTACAGTTTTAAGACAGATAGCAGCTTAGATGAGGAAAACAAAGACATTAAGGGATCTATTTGTCTACAAGTGCAGGATATAGAATTGGCACAGAGAAGGGAGACTTTGTCCCGTCCATGGAAGTTGCTGCTTCACAAACCAGAGCTTTTTCAATCCTCTAGTTTTTGTTTGATCCTGTTCTATCCCGATTTGAATAAAGAAATACTCAGAAACACAGTTTTAATCTCAAACTATATTGTACATGTCCTCCATTATGAGAAAAACACTGCAATAACATATTAAAAACTCTAAAATCATGATTTTCATTGGAGTGTCTCTTTAAATAAAGAGGGTGGGTTTTTTTAGGGTTAGGTTTAAAAAACACAAATTATTCAAACTCTAATCAATCTTTATTTAAAGAAAAATGCAATCAAATCTATGAATGTTTTTTTTAAAGTTTTTTCTTGTTCATTTCATGCAAAAAAAAATTAAAAATTATACATTCTTATTCTGTTCGCCTCAGTTTAGTTTAAATCGCTAGTTTTTCATAATTAAACAAATTTTATTTTAAAAGTCTTGACTATAAATTGACCCTGAGACAGAAATATCCATACGGTTGCCAGGTTAGGGTTTGGCAGACCCTGAAAGAGGGTTGAGAAAATGGATGGATGGACAATAAATCGACATTTAGTGAAACTGATGGTTGATTGGATTCTGAGCTTGTGAATCAAATCAATTCAGTATTTTGGGAGAGATTTCATTCTTTTACTTTGGGTTAATTGACGTTGGGATTTCACGCTGTTTCATGCTGTTGCTTCTAAAATGATTCAAAAACAAAACTTTGGATGAATCAAAGTCGTTCTTTAGATGTGCCAAACCTTTGTAGTGTGTCTGATCAGAAGTTGTTGGTTTAAAATCCCTAAACCCTTTTTGTTTATTGAATAAATTCCTTTTTTTGGTTGCATTTTTCTAAATTCTCACTCCTGACTGATTGAGAAATAGCGCAGCGTTCTGTGAACTTCCTCCAGATGTTGCAGACATGTTTATCTGCTTTTCACATTTGAGTTAATGCAAAATGAAAAAAAAGGTGTCTAATTAAAGATGCGAATCATTGTCATCTGTTTCATAATGAAGAATCATGATGGCTTTTTATTTTTCTCCTGTGCCATTTGATATTTCACTGTGTCTACAAATTAGCAGAGTTTCCATATTTTAAGGCAGCGCTGTAAACAGGGTCACTTCCTTCACGTTTTTTTTTTTTTTTTTGTTTCACACAGACTGTCAATTACGCAGTGGCAGTGCAGATGCAGTGGAGCTGAGCGGCTGACTGGCTTGTTTCTCCGAAACCTCTGAAATGTGATTTACATTGAGAGCTTGTTGTACGAAGCCTGTCCCACAGTATGCATATTTTCCCATTGTTTGTGACAGTTGGTTGTACCTGCGGCGGGGGGGGGGCGCCTAGAAGGCAGTCGACTTTGCATTTCAGTGGCTGAGCTCAGGGTCAGGAGCACATCTGGTTTACTGGGAGGTTTGGTGCGTCGCATGTCATTTCTGTGTTTCACACTCGCACTCACACACACAAACCCACTTGTTGCTGTGCAGCCAGAGTTAAAGCAGCCGCGGCAGCCGGGGTGCACAAACAGCAGAGCCGGCACACCGGTGCACTTCCCACACAAACAAACAAACACACCTGCTGCTCCCGGCAAGTCGCTCTGACAATCAGCCGAAGGAGGGAAGGCAAACAAAACAAACAGTTTAATTTACATGACAGTAACCTGCTGTATATTAGCATGCCATGGCAATGATGGAGCGAAGCTCTGCTGGAAGCAGCAAGTAATGAAAAGTGATGGTCCTATAAGCAAGGCACTGTAAGTACAGGAGGTTCAAGCAGTCAGCGCTAATAGCATGTGCTACACACCTCCCAGACACTTCTCATACTGTGTTGAGACAAGCAGGAAAAAAAGGACTGCTCCCCCCAAAGTAACAAATCCTTTAGTGGTGCAGAATAAAAGTAAGCAGTTTAAGAGTGGAAGGGAATTA
>NC_050527.1:30008634-30010419 GCF_002922805.2 Oryzias melastigma
GGTAGCGACTGCGGGCCATCCAACGCCGCTTGCGGCTTTAATTTTAATATTAAACTTACTATCTCTAAACAGTAAAAAAAAAAAATCTACAATTCTTTGAACAAAACAATTCAAGTGCAGCTTTAATAAGCAATTAACTCTAAGAGGGCAAACAGTCTTTTTTGGGCCCTCTTTAATTGGTCAGAGTGGAGTTTTGTATTTTTACATCGTGAGCCCATTTCTGTGTTGTTGCGTTCACGATTCAGGCTGTCAGTGTGCACATGTTCCGTGCATGTTCTCCTTAGATAATAGCGCCCTCTCATTGTGTCATGCATTTGTGGTAATGTTGTTTTTGCATGTGTTATTGTGTGTGTGTGTGTTCTGGCTCCAGTGGTCTGCACCTCATGTAAAGAGATAGCATCTTTCCACAACAGATCAATACGGGAATGTTTCTAGAATCCCCGCCCGTGTCTCTGTTTAACTAGCCGTGTGTGTGTGTGTGTGCACATGTGAGGAATACTCAGACTGACAGGCTCACTTATGATTTAGTTGTTCGGTTGAACTTTTCTGCTATTATCAAACCCATTGACACATTATCAGGCTGGAAAGAGCCACGAAGATAGAATAAAAATGGATTTGTGTTTTCACATTCATGAGACCACTCACAATCATAGAATAACAAATTATTCCATCCTTTAAATCTTGGTAAAAATATGCCATCATTTGGTAGTCACATATACATATTTTAAGGCTGGATTAAAAAAATAAATTACCAAATTACTTGAGTTCAGTTAGAAGATGCAACTTTTTTGTGTTTTTTTTTGTTTTGTTTGTTTTTGGCAGAACATTTCTGTTACTTTTCTAATGTCCAAATCTATGTTTCTATGAATAAAAGTTTTTATAAATAAAAATGTTTTTTTTAGTAATTAACTAAATAAAAATACATATATTTCAAACTCATTTAAAAAATAAATCAATACTTGATTAGAGTTTAAAGATTAACAATATTGTTAGAAAATGATGCGTTCTTCCTTACAGTGTAACTATTTATAGTTATAAATAGACATGTTTGCACTGTTGCATGCAGTACTCACACATCTCACATTAGATTCAATGCTTATCAATTATGATTATCTAATAAAGTAAAATAGAATTTAATTGTTGCTTAAAGGGAGCGGAAAGAAACACATTTAAATATTCCCACCCTTGTTGAATAAGTTCTTATGTATATTTATATATAAATATATCTATATTTCATAATCTGGCCTTTACCAAATTAAGTGGAGGTTATTTATCAAGTAACTATATCGACTAATCTATATAAGATCAATAGGGATTAAATATGCAGCCCTTCATCATGTTTCTCTCTGCAGCTCACTCTGATAGAAAGGACATTTCTAAGTTTTCTAAGAATGACTTGCGTATCTCTGCAGTTAGCGTGTCAAAAAGTATGTAAAATGACTGTTGCTCCCAACCAATAATTTTAGTCCCAAATTATGTGTCCAACCTTAAAGTTCCAATCTGTTGTAAAAGTGTTCTCATTGGTCTTTTAACTATGATTATCCTGTTTTTAGCCAAAATTTTTCAAATGGAGGCCTTACGGTTCCCCTGTTTAAACTCGCACATGTCCAGGCCGGTCTTAAGTTTGCCAATGACCATTTGGTTGATCCAGAGGATTCATGGGAGAAACTCGTGTGATCAGATGAGACTAAAATGTGATGTTTGGAGGAAAAAGAATGATGAGTACCATCCCAAGAAAACCATTCCTACTGTGAAGCATGGAGGTGCTAGCATCATGGTATGGGG
>NC_050527.1:30011050-30055842 GCF_002922805.2 Oryzias melastigma
GCAGCCCTTCATCATGTTTCTCTCTGCAGCTCACTCTGATAGAAAGGACATTTCTAAGTTTTCTAAGAATGACTTGCGTATCTCTGCAGTTAGCGTGTCAAAAAGTATGTAAAATGACTGTTGCTCCCAACCAATAATTTTAGTCCCAAATTATGTGTTCAACCTTAAAGTTCCAATCTGTTGTAAAAGTGTTCTCATTGGTCTTTTAACTATGATTATCCTGTTTTTAGCCAAAATTTTTCAAATGGAGGCCTTACGGTTCCCCTGTTTAAACTCGCACATGTCCAGGCCGGTCTTAAGTTTGCCAATGACCATTTGGTTGATCCAGAGGATTCATGGGAGAAACTCATGTGATCAGATGAGACTAAAATCTGATGTTTGGAGGAAAAAGAATGATGAGTACCATCCCAAGAAAACCATTCCTAGCATCATGGTATGGGGGTGTTTTTCTATAAATAAGACAGGACGACTGCACTGACTGGAGCCATGTAATGCGAGATTTTGGGGAACAACCTTCATGTCTGTTAGTCCATTGAAAATGGGTCATGGCTGGGTCTTCTAACATGAAAATGATCTAATAACCTAATAGAAAACCTTTGGAGGGAGCTAAAACTCCATGTTCTTTCAGTGACAGCACAGAAACCTGTCTGATTGAGAGAAGATCCATGAGGAGGAGTGGGCCAGTGTGAGCAAACCTGATGAAAAACTACAGGAAATGTTTGACCTGTATTATCGCAAACAAAAGCTACTGCACCAAATATTAGCAATTATTACTCAGGTGTTCAAATGCTTATTTGCAGGAGTAGCATACGAATACATTATTTAAAAGATTCTGCAATGTGCAGATTTTTTTTGAGTATGTCTCTCACAGTGGACATGCACCTAAGATGAAAATTTCACCCTCTTCCATGATTTCTAAGTGGGAGAACAGAACTTATCAAGGTGTTCAAACACTTAATTGGCTCACTTTAACATCGTTCGATAGAATATATGCATACAAAGAGTAAGGTTGTGTCCTTTACATGGCACAGTCAGAATAAAAGTCCCCAGAGGGGCATGCACAGTTTGTTACAGTGTGTTTACTTCCTCCTCGATTCCCTTTTGACTGTTTACTTTTTCCTGATAAGAGCGTTCAGCCATGCTGTCTGCACACATATTTTGTATGTCTTACTGAGGTAGGTCACACACAGTTCAAGGTTACTCTCCAGTCTGGCTCTTAGATAATTGTCGATAAAATTGATCTTAGCATCTATTTTTTTTCCTTTTTTTACTTTCCCCATACTTTTCTATCCTCCTCCCTTCTTCCAGACACTTCCCTTCACTCCCTCACTTCACTCTCTCTGCCAGTGTCCTTCTCTTTTCATCTCAAGCCAGATAAGTCAGCTCGGACTGCCAAGAGCAACGAGTATCACTGCTCGCCTGCCCCCCCCTCTCCTCTTATGTTCTTCTCACAGTGCACTGAAGCTATGTCGCAATTTCTCAGGGAGTTTTGATGCCTGGATGTCTCCTGTCCGGGCCCATCTCGTCTGAGCCGCAGTGCCGGGCCTATGCGATCTGAACTGCGCTGCCTCGCTGCAGGTCAGCCTTCACGGCCGATTAGTGTCGCAGCGCCACTTTGGTCACAAGTTGTCGGGAGCGCTTATCGTGAAGATCAACAGCGATCAGTCTCGCTGCTGCACTCTCCCTCTCCCTGCCAGAGTCCTCTGCATCTTCCTCTACCGTGTATTTTTTTTCCTTTGCCCTCTCGCCTTTTGGCATTACCCTTCCACCCTCTTTCATGTTTTCTCCTCAAATCACTATACTTTTATCTCTTCATTGTCATCCTGCCGTCCTCCCATCTTCAGCCATGTTGTTCATCTTTCTGGATCTGACCAATCACCTTTCTGCTTGTGATACAGAGGAAGCCAACAATAACTTCTTGGATGTTTTTTCCCCTCTATTTTCTGTTTAACATTTATCCAGTTCAGCAAACACAAATGCAGTTTGTATCAATTTGCTCCACATTCAAAAGCCCTCCATCGCTGTCTCAGCGCGCCGTCAGGCCTCGTCGGTGGCGGGAGCAGAGACGAGTCATGTTGAGCCTGTCTGTCGGGCTGCTAGTGTCACTTTCTGGAGCTGCTGGTCTCACTGACAGCGCTGGAGGGGCTGCTGGTCCTAGCAGAGTGCAGCCATCACCCAGTGACACGCGCAGTGTCATCGATCCCCTCCGTCTGGTGACATGGCATCCCTGCCTGCCTCGTCTTCCTCTCTGCCTGCCAACGCCCACCCCCGAGCTACCCGCTTTTTCTCCGCCACTCGGCAGCCAGTCACTCCAGTCAGTCACTGACTGTCTCCGAGGACTCCTTAGCAGAAGCTGACCTACATGTGTTTGTGAAAGCTGATACTTGGGTTCTTGATCTTAGACTTCAACCTTTTTAAGAAACAACAGTTGGAATGTAAAAAAAATAGGACAATGAATTATTAAACGAGTCGTCTTCGTCGGGTGGCTTTAGACCCCGAGGAGAAAACTTTGAGCGTAGAAGTTGATGTAAACGCAGATGAGATGATTATTAGTCAGTATCGCGCCTGCATGGACAGCAGAGATAGATGGATAGATGGATAGATCCTGTGTGCACAGCAGAACTAAATATGTGTGTGATTTAATCTGGCCTTGGCGAGTGTGCAGCAGTGACAAATGGATGCTCACCATGAAACCCCCTCATCCAAGAGACAGTATTAGTTTTTGCTTTAATTACCAGCTGCAGTAATGTTTCCTATCCATAACTGTCGCGCTGCTCCAACGCAGCCTGGCAGAGGGGTGAGGGCCTTGTCTTCCCTCTCAGTGGGCCTCCTGTCTCTTCTCCCCTATTCCAATCAGTCTATCCTATCTCCCCTTTTCCTCCTCCCCTCAATACCCTCCCACCCCCACTGCGCACACCTCATCTTTCATTTCAATATTTCAATATTTATGCCTCATCGGAGGAAGTTCAAAGTCACAGTGAGGAGGCATAACTTTCTCCCGCCTCCCCGTCGACAGCGCAGGACCCTGCCCAGCGGACATTCTGTTGGCTCCCCCAGCTGGGCCCCCTCCCATCCTCTGGTCACTGGTGACAGAGAGACAGTTGATGAGCTCCAATCAATATGCCAATAGTCATAAAGTAAAATTATGTTTGATTTGTTTTTATACAAGAATTTAATTCTCTCTTTGTTTTAACCTTTGTGCTATCCTAGATAGGTTTACATTAAAAGTGGGGTCATTTGGACCACTCAAGACGGCGCAGGGAACTTTGTTTTTTCAAGGATTTTTTATCTTCACTTGTGTCCATAGCAGACATAAAATCCTGTCCACCGTTGTCATGGAAGGGATCACACATCAATGTAAGGGTGGGGTCATCTGGACCCCATAAAAGAGCACAAGGTTTAAACAAATGTTTTAAAGGGGCCCTACCAGGATTTTCTTAAGCCTTTCAGAGTGAACTATATCTATATATAAGATATTATATTAACTTTTGACCACTAAAAAATGAATTATTTGTGAAATATTAGTTATATTTCGTGAGTCATTTCCTACCCGGAAGTAAAACGGCTCGATTCCTGAAGCTCCGCCTGCTGCTGCGTGTGGATGCAGTCTATTTTATGACGTCTGTGGCACCATGTCTGTATTTCTCCCACGAAAATAATGAAAACTTCTTCAAAGATGGATGCACATAGAATATATTTGCCTTTACTTGGTTTTGCCATTGTTACGCTGCTACACAACACTCACACACGGCTCCTGCACGGCTGTGCAGGACCGGGGGTTGGGGGGGTCTTAACGAGCGCCGCGGAAAAAGTAACAAACACCTAATTGAGCTGGAATTTATTAAAGACAGGACCCAGTTGGATGATATACAGTATTCTGCTTTTGCAATGAAATTTTTTTTGCTGATCATCAGTGGGTAAGGGGATAAAATGAGGGTTGTGTTAATCTGGGGGCGGAGCTTGCAGCACAGCATCTTCCTGGAGTGAGCTGGTTGCATCGATCTTTCGTCAGCACGTTTCCAACCGCTCGTTTTCGTGGGTATGGGAGGGGCTGCTGCAAACAGTTCAGGTTTTTAGAGGATTACTCTTTAATCCATGAACAGATCAAAACCCCTTAAATGTTGCATTCACACAAAATACAATTTGTGGGCCAAATTTGTGTCAATACTTTAATTTCAATGCCATAAGATGGATTTTTGTTGTGTGTGCAATCGGTCTGTATCCCTCTTCCCCACCCCAGTTTCCATCCCTGTCGGCACTCTTTAACGCTGCTGCGAGTAGCTCCCGCGGCTGACGCTACTGTGACTGGGATGTCCCCAACTGGCTGAGGACAGCTCTCCCCTATCGTGTTCTCTCTCTGCTGCACACCCTTTTTTCAAGAGTCCAAGACTCCAAACCGTCCCATCACTCACCTGTGAGTCATTACAGAATTGTCCGGAGCATTCATGGATCCTCGGAATTCGGAGTTACATGTCCGGGGCGAACAGAGCAGATCCAGAAAAGGAAAAAAAAAGCACAAGTGGTATATATACAGGTACATGGAAATTCACCCTGTGACATTAACATGCATCAAATTTGCTCCTCAACGTTTTGCCAAAAATGTGTTCATAAACTGGATGCTCCAGAACCTTGTGGGAGGAGCTTCTGTCTGAAGTTTTTAGTCCCATAGAAGCATTGACTGAATATCTAATTATAATACACGAAGGACGCAGATGATGTTGAGAAATCAGGCTTATTTAGTTTGAAGAGCTCTGCTAAAGCACCGTAAAACTCATCATGTTCGGATTCATGAGATCATTCAGAGATTTGCAGTTTAGGTTCGATTCGATTTAGGATTAGGTTCGATTCATATCAATTTAATTTGATCTATATTTCCCAAAGTCCCAAACAATTGTCTCATTGGGCTAATTGCACAAAAGATTGTTCACCATCTACTGCAGGAGCTGTGTCTGAATGACTGCCGGTTTCAGTGGTACTTCTGTCTCTGTGACCCAGCTTGATGACTTACTGAGCTGGAAGTCTGAAGATGGAAAAAATAATGAGAATAAAATTCGAGGATCTTTTTATTATTTTCTTGAAAGAAAAAAAATCAGAAGGAGAATGATCAGATTCTCCTCCATGTTGGTTTTGGACTCCACCTGCTAATCCGTGATCAACACTTAATGGGCCAAAGCTGAGTCCTCATTGGTAGACACGACATTTCTTCTTTGGCAAAGTTCAAATATTTGAACTCTGGACACACCGCAGAGGCCAAAATGCGCTGCTGCCAGATCGACGCACCAATGCCCAAATCACGCCACAGGACCTCTGATCGCATCTGTTCATTGACTTAACATTGAAACGGGAAACCCTGACCTCCAAATTATGTGTGAACACTTCTTAACACCGGGGATGTTGCCGGCGACACCAAAATAACACGATCTTTGATACAACATAACTCTTCGATCATTGAAAAAAAATCAACTTTTCAAATCAGTTTTGGACCATTATGCATTACGTACATTACTACTTACATTACTTGTCTTATACAACTGAATCACTCCAATATTGCTCACCATTTTTGTTGCACCGGTAATGTTAGGGGCTGTAAGACAGGGGGAGATTATGTAAACAGGGAGGTGTCATCAGCAAGATAGGGAAGAAGGATGAAGCCGTTACCAGTGGTCTCACCCACTACTCTTGTGTGAATTTCCAATGAGCCATTGCCGCTCTGCAGAACGTATGTCCTGAAATCCAGTTTTTAGATTTTGGCTAAAAACAGCATAATCACACTTAAGAAGATGATCGGAGTGGGCCTTCAAAGGGTTAATTCAATCCTCTGACTATTTTCCATGCTTTTGTCATTAAAACTGTGTCATATAAAGTTTTGATCAGAATGTTTAAAGGAAATTAAAAAAAAATTCTTCAGCACAACTGGTGAACACATATTAAACTTCGTAGAGCTCTAGAAAAAGATTTCCATGAAGTGTCCATAACTACTTTTCTTTCTGCAGGCTTGACTGACCACCTCTTTAGAAAGTCTACAGCCAGTTTTAATAACTAAACTGTCTGACAAGTCTGTTCTTTGTCGTAAAGATCTCTGACAGCTGCCGTCTGGTAATAGATTAGCCTAATTATAGCGTCCCTGAGTTTAGATCACATCGTCACAGACTCAGCCTGTCGCTCTAACGGCCATTAAAGCCGCTCACCACTCCCTTCCTCTTAATTTAAGGCCTAGGAAAACAAAGCAAAGGAAAATAAAAGGCAGAAAGCGAAAGAAGAGAAAGCCAAAAGGAAAAGGTCGTCATCATTTGCATGCGAACCTTCATTAGGATATGCGAATATGCTAAGAAGGTAGAGCTTGGCGCTTTGTGATGAATGACCAGCACATTGTAGAACAGGCTGAGATGAAGGCTCCGTCACCCTCATCTGCATAGCACACTTTATTGCCTTTATTTATTTATTTACCTGTTTTATGGCATCTCTTTATGATGCATGCTTTTTTTGCATTTAGTGACCGAGATAGAATTATAAATACACAAACAGACATGTACGCCTATTGATCAGTCAGTTGTGTGTTTGCACAAATCAGTCCATCGCATGGTAACATTAATCCTGAAGTCTAAACTTAGTGTCTAAATGGGGAAGAATTGAGTTTAATTGACTATTCGTTAGCAACATTGTCAGAGGATTTTAAAAAGCGCAACAATTTATAGGATTTTTTTACAATCAACCATCTCTAGCAGTGACTGTTCATGAAAATTCTGGGATCAAATGTCAAAAGGAGACTGGGCAAACTGTTTTGGGTTACTAGTTGTTAGAAGCAGAAACCCATGTCTGAACTTATATCCCCTAAATGAAAAAAAATGAATTTCCCCCCGTGGGACTAATAAAGTATCTTGAATCTTGAAGTATCTTGAAAACCTTAAAGTTTGGAGTAACTGTGCTAGGTAAGAAGCTAAAGCTACAGTTTGCACAGGATGATCAAAAGGATATTAATTGAATAAATACGTATTTCCACTGCAACAGTTGTATGGGATGCAGTGGCGGGCCGTGCATTTCACACCTAGGCCTTCAGTAGTGCTCCATCTGAATCAACCCAACCCTCAATAACTATTTTATGGCAATAAAACTTCTACTGCAGGTACAGCTGCCACACACACACCAAAAGCATAAAAAATAACCTGATAAAATTGCAATAATATTTAGGTATATAGCAAAATTTTACTCACCAAAAATCCGGATTATTTGTACACAAAATCCATCCTTTCTATCCTCAAGATGATTTCAATCACTCTGTCGTGCAGATTATCTGTGCGTTTTAGTTCCATCAAGAAGTCCTTTTCTATCGCCATGGAAGCTAATGCTGAAAGTCGAGCCTGCCCTGACGTATTTCTGGCATACGTTTTAATTCGCTTCAGGGCTGAGAATGTCCGTTCAACAGAAGCAGTGGACACGGGGCTTGCTAGCTTCGGAGTTGCCCGACCCCGCTTAACAATGTCCAGCTTTTCTTGAAAAGTCCGTCTTGAAAACGGCTTTGACAGTAAGTCTGCAACCAAATCCATTTCTTCTCCTCCTTCAGCCATTGTGGATTGACAAACCAGCTATTAAATTCGATATATTTGCCTGTGCAGGTCGCTACAGATTCAGTTTACCAGGTCTGCCTAGTACACTCTCCGATTATCCAATCACAGCGCGTGAAAATCCTGACGTTTCCGTGGGCCTGCTAGCTGGCCTATCACGTGGTCTCCTCCAGATCTGATTGGTTGAAGCAACAGTTTGGTGGACCATTATTTTATGCTACAGGGCCCGCAAAACTGATTGTGAAGGCCTTCAGGCAGATTTCTTTGACCCTAGCAACAAATGGTGCTGCAATGTGATTGGTTAATGCTTAAATAGGAAAATACACGTCTGGAAGCAGCGCAACCAGGGAGACAGCAATGAAAGGACGAAGACAGAGCATTTGGAATTATAGAATACGTATTCACGGAAATAAATAATAATTAATATCAGTCTGTGATTCAGATATTTTTAGGCCAGCAGAGAAGGCCTTGCAGGCCCTGACGGCCCGCCACTGATGGGATGGTCAGAAAATGCCCTAAACAGAAATCCACTATTCCTTGAAGCAGTTTTTATGACTATTGGCAGCAGTAGCATAGTGGTGTGGTGTGAGCACATGCTATTGGCTCATTTGAAATTCTTAGTTATCCAGGTCAAAGTAATCCAAGGCATCATATAAATCCTTTTGACTTTCCACCACTCAACTAGAACTGATGAAGCTTCTTAGATGAGAAGTGAAATGTCATAAAGAAAAGCGAGAAGTCAAGTTGCCTTGGAGAAGAAAACGTGTCTCGGTTGACCACTGTGTACCCATTTTCTGGCAGCTACTTGTCGTAGAATCAGTACCATCTGGGAGTTTCTGGATCTGTGGTGACTTTTAGATGTAAACCAAAGACATACATTTCATGAAAAACTTTTTTTGGCTTTGAACTATTTATGGGTTTTTATGTCTTTATCATTTGCACATTTTTACCCTTTCTATCTTTAAGCAATACGGTGCCTCTTCAAGTATTAATGTTTCCTTCCATTTTATGTTTGTCTCTTGATTTTTGTTGCCTTTAAGCTGTTGTTGTCATGGATGGTGGTGAAGGACCCAAATGCAGGAAACGAAATTTGGTGGCAGAAACAAACATTTACTAAATCAACTTAAACAGGGCAAATCCAGGAGAACGGAAACCAGTGGCAGAACAGAGCACATGACCTGACAATGAGAAACTGAAAACCAGACACTTAAATACACTAAGGTTTATTAACTAACTGAAAACAGCTGTGGATGATTTAACCTGAATGTGGTGGGACTGACAGGGAAACAGAACATGACAAAACTGAAGCACTGGATCATGACAGTACCCCTCCCCTAAAGGGCAGATCCCAGATGCCCAAAGATTTGTGCGGAGGGGACCTGGAGGAACAAAAAACACGAGTCCAGAAGACAGGGCTCCTTCAGCCAGACGGATGTGAGGGGTATTGGAATCCCTCCAGGAACAGATGTGGACAGGAGCGGTCCCATTGACTCTCCCCAGGGAGAGGACACATGAAGGGGAGCAGTCCCAGCAACCCTCCTCATGACAAAACTGAAGCACTGGTTAATGACAGTTGTTTTTTTTTAACTTTTTATTGTTTTGAGCAATGTTTATACGTGTCAAGTGCCTTGTGCTCTATAACATGTTGATGAAAAGTGCTTTACTAATAAAGTGGTTGGTTAGTTTTATGGTTTGATGGTTGGATTTTGGTTGGTTAGTTGGTTGGTTTGATGGTTTTGGGATTGGGATCAGGGGTGTAGTTGTTTATACTTGTTGTCTTCTCTTTCTTTCTCCCACCTGGCTCTGCTTCCTCTTAATGGTTGCACCTGTGCTTGATTGTCACGTCCTCTCATTCTAGTCTGCGTTCTCCGGCCAACCGTTGCCAGATCGTCTTGTGAGCTTTACGGGTGTCACGAGCCCTCTAGCCTTCACAGATTCAGTAATAAACAAGGACTTTATTGGAACCATTGTGTGTCCTGCATTTGTGTCCACGCCCAGATCCTGACAGATGGTTGATCAATCGAGTCGTACTGCTTGACTAGTTTTTGTAAAGACCATAAATATGTTATTGTAAAGACACCAGATTTACTTGTTGATATGAACCAATATTTCCAGCACTTGGATGAATATGTCAGACATGTGTACCAAATAAGGTTTCTGGGTATTTTTTTAAGATTAAAAATAGTGTGATAACTTGAATTTGCTTTTATATAAACTTTATGTATTTTTGATTATATAATGTATGCGCACGTACTCTTGGCCTATATGCAGGCTTTAAAACTCAGGAGTTGCAGGTTTGTTAAACGGATTAACTGGAAGAGTTGGCGAACGGCTGGCACGACTTTGAATGAAACCTTGCTAGACACTTTAGAATTAATTTTTCCTTTTTTTGGGTGCTGATAAGGTGGCTGACAAGTCTAAGGGAGAGAGTCTTCTGTTCAATCTTCTATGTTGCCGGGGCAGCAGATGGTGGATGTCAGGAGAAGCCAAACACGGACACTTTTTGAGTGTGTGTGCGCATACTCAGAGAGGTGAAGAAGTGCGTTAACTTTGAAGACATTGTCAACTTTAGCAGCAGATTGTGTAAATTCCATCACTCTTCAGAAAGTCCATCGTTTCTTTGCCATTTTAGTCAGCTGACACCAAGCTGAACTTCAGAGGAAAGTACAGTTTGGTTAGATAAGATGACACGTCTTGCTTCTGAGGTTCAACTTATCATATCCAGAAAATGGGAACTTCCAGTTTCAGCCGTCTTTCCTTAGTTCTGGTTCTTTGGAACTAATAAGTCATTCTTTGATGAGATGACTGAATATTAGAGTCGTAGCGGTTTATTTTGCTCCTTTGGAGTGTGACCTTAGCCGCCCTTCAGAGAAGAGCAGGGATAATGAGAGTGGTAGCCGGCAGAAAGACAGGACTGACAGCCCAGCTACGCCCTTCACTCAGCCGGCTGAGGAAAAACGTCAATATGGAGGCCTTATGTTTTATGGATTATCTGCTTTAGCAAAACTATAGCGGGAGAAATGCAACTCTCCCTTGTCATGTTGCTTCAGTTCTTTTTAATGCGTCAAACCACTCACCAAAACAACACCAGCAGAAATTAAAGGCTGTCTTCTTTGTTTTTCAGCTCCTGCCCTCTTAGCCTTTCAGCATCGCTCAGGTCTGATCTGAGCTCCATTTTTTTCTGCCTTCCTCTGACTAGCATTCATTTAAAGTTTCTGATTATGTATGTGTGTGTGGAGACATTTATTCTAACATGCTGTAATGTGTCTGTCGAGGATTGATGCATTATAGACCTCCTGCTTCAGGATTTTTTTTAGTTTAGATTGTTAATTTTCATTTCTCACTCCATTTCTGTCTTTCCTTATTGGACCGGTCTTTCTTCACAATCTTCTTCATCCGTTTAATTTGTTCTCAGAGGACGAGCAGATAGATAATGTGGTAAACAGACTGAATAAATCATGTTTCTCATTTTTTGTTAGTACGGGGGCATCGGGGCTGCAGTTTTTTTTTTTTATCCCCCAAGGCGCTGGGGGGAGTCTTGCTTTTGTAAACGTACCCAAGTGCAGCCCTGTTACACACAGTTTAATCTGCCTGCTGGGGAGGGAGAAAAGGTTGAGGGGGTTGGGTGGTGGAGATGGGCTCCACCGTGGTTTCTGGCTCTTGAAGGAGCTTGTGGGGTGCAGAGGTTGTTGTGGGGGTCTTCACCCGGAATTAGGTTCTTTAACAGGAGAGCAGGCCTTTCTTTCATAATGAAGCCGGTTTGATGTGGGGGGGTCAGAAGGACACAGGATGGTTCAGGATCTCAGAGATGTCACACTGACTTAATGATTGCAGTTACTTCAACATTTGTAGTTTTATACATTTTTTTTCCGTTTTATTATGAAACAACTATTTCAATAACAAGTAATTGAATGTTTTAAGTTTTTTTTTGACAAGAATGCTTCTAGCTATTTGTGTAAATTTGCACTTACATTTGATAAAGTGATGATCTGTTGTTGTTTTTTTTACTGAGTTTGAAGCCAAAAAGCTTAAAACTTAAAATGTAATCAAAGGCATTTAAGCAAATTCCACCTTGTTTCTTTTCTTTACTTTCCCTATCTCTCCATTCTTCAAATCCTTGTTTATCAGTCTGTGCTCTATAAAAGTAAATAATTAATTAAAAGTCACAGTTTTGTCTTAAATGTCTGAAATATTTAAGTTGTTGAAATAATTCCACATTTTGATAACCACTGTTCTCTTCAAAGTCAACAATGGAAAGAAGAAGAAGAAGAATGTATTTATGTAGCACTTTTCACAAGAAAAAAGTGCAAAGTGCTTTACAAGACATGATTTAAACACAATACAGATGTTATAAAATAGGATAACATAAACAAAACAACAAAGGTAAAAATAAAATAAATGTAAAAAATAAGTAAAAGGCAGTCAAACATAAAAAGTTAACTAGAAACCCTTCTGACAAAAAAAAGACTTTACAAGCTTTTTGAAAGATTCAACCAGGTCGTCACGGGTTTTGAATCTTCTTCTCGGGACTTAAAGCAGATTTTAATCTGAGGACCAAAGAGAACGGTTGGAGGTGTAAGGTGTCAACAGTACAATACACAACTATAGCAGTTTGAATAAAAGTATATGCATACATATAATTATACAATAGTATTAAAAAAAACGTATAAGCTTTTTAAGAATAGATGAAAATTAGTTACATGCATTATATCAAGATGCTTTTTACAAATATTATAGTTATTCCATTTATAAACAATTAAAAATGTCTGAGTTTGTACCTCTAAAAGTTACTAACTCCTGGGAGAATCTTTTTCTCGAACCAAAAAGTCAACGTTCAAATATCAGTTCAGCTCATCTTGTGATATTTCCGTTTAAGTGCTGCATATTTTATGGAAATCCGATATGGTTTGAGACAGATTTTGATTAATATTATTGAAAGCAAACGCAGCACAAAATGAGCTCTTTATGCTTTTGTTTCGCTTTTCCCCATCAACCCCGCCCCCCGACGCGCCCCACACACACACCTGAAGAGCCCATGAAAACAGATGGAAACCTGCATTACAAATTACTGCACATCATAGAAATTGTGCAGCAAGCTTTTTAAAATACCAGTGCTGCCAGTGAGGCGCTTTGTAATTTATCCCTTCACGGCTGTTAGCTGCACAGCGCAACGGTGATTTATTTGGTTTAAGAGAAGTTTTGTTTAGAGAGATAATGAGCAGGACTTCTCTTTAATGATTTAACACGCACGCTGGAAAGGAGGAAGGGGGGGAAGCACATATATTTTTCATATCTTTAACTGCACTGCAGAGAGGAGAAAAGAGAAAGATGCATTAGCAAGAGAAGCTAACAGCTCCTAACAACCGCCGTTTCTTGATTCATTTTGTTTTCTTGTGTAAAACGACTTCTTCACCCCTTTTTGTAACACCTAATTATTTTAGCATGTTATGTGTTTTACTCAAACTGTTTTTTTTAAAGGCTGTGCTGCGTCCTCACAGCGTTTGCTCCTCTTTTTTTTTCTGATCTTTAAAAGTGGATCACGTTTGTGCTGATGCCACACAATGAGCCGGCTTTTTCGCGGCGTGTTTGGGAAAAGTGCTTCTGCAACAGCCCTCTTACCTTGTTCTTTTCCCACCTCCCTTTTCATCTTGACACCCAAACACAAGTATTATTCTCTCTTGTTCAGCATTTTCAAGTTTCTCTGCTCACTTAGGATTTAAGTCCCAAATTAAAGCAGTTAATTAGAAAATATAATGAAGCTAAGTAGCATAATATGCAAACAGTTCTCTGACGCTCTGGGCTGGGGGGCTTCGTAAAGCTGAAACTGCCATCGGTGCATAACGATGATGATATCAATAATAGATTACTTCATCAATCGCTGTTCTCTTGAAGATGGAAATGCGCTGTTGGGAAGAAACAGAATTTTTATTTTTCATTATTCTAATTTTTTTTTTTTTTTTTTGCCCCCTCTTTCTCTTTTCTTTCCTGTGGCTGGGAAAGGCGTGTTTCATCTCCCATTAGGGTGTGCTCTGCATAAGTGCAGGTGGAACTTGCTCTCCCTCTAAATGATCCTTTAATGGAACAGTGTGCACTGGAGCCGGGAACTCTATGGGGCGCTGCCACTGTCGATGAGAACTTCGCCTCAATCAATCCGTCAAGCCCCATCACCTGCCTCAGCAGATGATCCAAAAACCCCTTCGGAGAAGCAAAGTGAGCTTTTTATGTACCTCCTCTAAGACTAAAGGACACGTACACACAAAAGCGCCAGCATCATTAGTGAGCGGTGTCTGTTTCACTGAAGGCCTTGACGTTGATCTGTCGTCAGAGAAACACTTTGCCTCCCTTTATTTTGTCAGGATCTTAGAATAGATCAAATGCTTGTTTGTTTGTTCTGGCACAGACTAAAAAACTGAATCAATGTATTTATTTATTTTTTATATTGTTACCTTAAATGGTTCCAAAAGCAGATGTCCTTAGAAAAGATGTCCTCCTGGAAGGATCGGAGGTCCAGGGGAGGGTAGCAAGAGTCAACATTAGTATTATTATTGACAAAGATTAAAGTCTGGTTCACACCGGACGCTGAAGCGCTGCAAAGCGATTTGGGCACGCTATCCGTTTGAACTCCAGTTCACACCATTTTTCCGCGACGGTCGACAGGCGCTTCTGCTCAGCTGTGGTTACTTAGAGCTTTTTTTGCCATCATCAGACACCTAAAACCACACTCCCACGCTCCATGGTCGGCCTACTACGTTGATGAGAGTATGTGTTTGTGTCTGTGTTTTTAGTGTATTGTGTTTGTGTGTTTACTGTCATCTCTACAGTCTGTTAAGATATGAAAATATGATCACATTTGTCAATCGTGGTATTTTACTGTGAAAAATTGGTTATATTTTGAAAATTGACAGTATTTTCTCATGTGTGTTGATGTAACTTCCTGCCAGAACTGACGCGGTTCACTCACGGCTCGCGCAAAAAATAGACCAGACGGCGAAACAATCACTGCACGGCGCAAGACGGCCACGGCGCTTCACGTCTGATATAAACCTTTTTTTTTTCGTTTTTATTCAATAAAAGGAAAACATGAAATACATTCTTGAAGAACTCAAAACATAAAAAAAAGAAAATAAAAGGGGACAGAAAGAGGAAAAACGTATATTGCCGGACTCTTTTAACAATCAATCAATCAGTAAGAAAGAAAACCACAACATTCTGCTCATTTAGGATGCAATAGGAGAAGACTAAAAGAAAGAATAAAAATGTAGAATACCAAACATCCACCAGTGCAAAATGAACACCTTACTTCTGGCATGAGTAGTTTTTATTGATGGATTTGTACTCACTGATTATGCTATTTTATACACACACACATATATATATATATATATATACTCCATATACTAATACACATCGCTCCTTTAGAAGTATTGTGTGTTTTTGTAAGATGTATTCTGTAGGTTAACAAGGGAATGGAAGTGACCTCCGTTCCGTCTTGCTTCCACAGTGCGTCTGCGTCTGGTGTGAACCAGACAAAACAAATCATGACTACAATCTTCATTAAACATTGCAAAAATAACCAAAGCAACATTTTTAAATGAAATCTTGAGCCCCTCAAATGATTTGCTGCGCCCCTATGTTGCTTATACCGGCTGATCTGGGCAACCAGCTTCCTGACTTTGGGCAAAATCAGTGCTGTTTCCTTACTATTCCAAGAGAAGATTCTTATTTTTTTATTTTTTTAATAATAACTCTAATCAATAATAAGAATAAAAAAAGTTTGAAATACTTATTATCATTTGATTTGTTGAGGCCTTCCACTCTGCTGTTCTCATTTGCCACCTGTCTGTCCAGAAAAGGGCATCTCAATTATTTATGTCAGATATTTACCCCCCTTTGGTTTTTTCATCTACATTTATATCTACATGTGGAAATTTAACTTTGGATTTACAGTAGTATTTCCCCCCCAATCCCCACCCAATCCAGTCCAGTGCCGGAGGCTGGCTTGTACAACATCCAGAAGCCTTCCTCTCTCCATCCTCGTCGGTGACGTTTTCCTGTCTGTCTCTCTGTCAGAAAAGCAGCTGCTCTGTCTGTCAATAAATGTCTTATCTTTCCACTTCTTGTTCCTGTCTGTTTATCTGTCTGTCTGACACGTCGGCAGCTGTCTCGGCGCTCCAGGGTTGCTGTCAGCCAAGTGTTGCTTTCTGTTCTTCTGTCAGTTCACCTGCCTGTCACTGCTTCTCAGATTAGACATGTCAACTCACTTCCAGCTTCTCCACTTCTTCTTCAGGACGGCTTCGTGAGAAAAAAAAACTCACAAACAAAACAAGGGAGACACTAGTAATGTTTACTGTGAGGAGTGAATTAGCTATGACAATGTGAAATGTTCCGTTTCATTTTATGGATCTTCTTCTTTGGTGTTAAATTTAGCTTTTGGGTTCACATTATAAGTGCTTTAATATGATCTGTGTTTGTTCAACAACATCAGAGAACTGTGATGCCGAGCGTTTTCATTGATCTTTGCTTCTAAATATAAAAATATACTCATTATTTAAGTACAACGCTGACAAACTGGGGAACGGGAGAATGGAATAGCAGAAGGCAGGTAAAGACTGACAGAAATGTGGATATGTATGACCTGAAGAACATAGATGGAGGTGGTGTTCTGATGGGAGGGGGGTAGAAGATGGAAGGAAGGGGAGATGAAGGGGGTGGGAATATGCAGAGGGGAGCTACCTGCTGCTGATGGAAGTCAGAGTCAGTGAAGGATGGAGGGCGATCCAGCTGTGACATTAAAGCAGCAGGTGGGGGCCATCATTAGAACTGGCACAGGAGGCTAGATGAGCCCACACACACCTCTCATTTCTTTGGGGCTGAGTGGACCACTGCAGACTGTGTGTGTGCGTGTGTGTGTGCGCACTCATCCATAACAGGAGAAACATAGTTCCTAACTTCTGAGCTCATACTCCAGCACTATCATTTCCTGCTGCACTTTCTATCAGAGGTTTCTGTAAAGTGGTGGGGGCGGGGATCTTCGGTTTGTCTGGTAGCTATACCTCCTTTTAGACATCTTTTGTCAAAGTGCCAGGTGGATGTTTGTTTGGTTTGAGGTAAAAAACTGTTTTACTGCAGTTTTCTCATCTGTTTTCGTACTGAACTCACCAGGAAACAAACTTAATCCTAATCTCCTAATTCCATCTGGTGTAGAAGATGGTGACGGACAGAACACTATTGCTGCGTTCACATTCGGCTCAGAAATGTGCTTCCAATGAAAAGTCTATGTAAATGCACGTTTCAGGCCTTTTAAAAACTCTCACTTCTACACATTGCTACACAAGTTTAAGTTTTAAAGTCTGTTTTTAGGTACTACATACATTAAATACGCACCGAAAGCTAAAGCAGTTGAACTTTGACTTATCAGGGACTCACCTTTAACATCAACGTATGGATGGCATTCTTTTCAATTCACGACAGTGCCACTCATTTGAAAAGTCATCATATGAAACCTTAGCTATGTCCGAATTTGCACCCTAGTTGCTAACTACTAAAAAGCTAGTGCAGGACTATCTAGTGCCTTGGATTATAAAAGTAATTTAGACATCATACTCACTACTTTTTTTTTGTAAAAATCTAATCAAAACAAGGATTTTGTGACATTTATTTATAATTCCAATGTTCTGATTATGAAAATGTGGATGGTTTATTGAAAAACATTTTTTTATATATATTTCTTTTACAAAAATTGTTTAAACGTAATGCATTATGGTCTATATTCAACAGTCAAATGAGCATCTATCCACAGTGATTTTCCACAAAGACTTCTGGGAATTTTATAGGGCACTCAGTTTTGGAATGTTAGATTCGGAATGGAGAACATTCTGTAGTGCACGATCTTTAAGCCTCGTTTCCACTGAGTGGTCCAGTACGATAAGTAGTGGTACGGTCCGGTTAATCCTGGCAAGCGTTTCCACTCAGTGAAGCCTAGCTTTCACTGAGCTGTTTGTTTTCACGACGCATGAACGTGTCATTGTATTGCAACGATTAGAAAAGCAAAAATGGAGGTCATCATGTAGAACAGAAATTTAATGTTGTTTGAAAGAAGATTGCATGTGGCTGAGAAGAATACCGCCGATGGAAACGTTAGCTTAAATGAGTGCTACATTCGCACTTTCTAATGTTGTCATCACTTTCTGCCAATCAACGGGTGGCTACAGCAGCTCCGCCCCAACCGTTCCGTTCCGGGTCAGAACTGTTCAATGGGTCAATTTTACAATGGAAATTCTCAAAATACTGGACCGGACCTACCGTACCGTCCCAGAACGAACCAGACCACTCAGTGGGAAAGAGGCTTTAGAGTTTCCACAGCGAAGTTATGTCCTTCTTAAAGATATACTCTGGTGAAAACCATGTTTTTGGTACTTTTAACATGTTCTTGTTGTATTTTTCTGCTGATGGAAGGCAAATATAAAGAAAGTTAAGCTTAAAATTGCATTTCTGAGTATTCCTTTACTCAAACTGTTGTGAATCAGGAGCAGATGTAAAATGCTGGTTGAAAAAGAGCTTATTAGAAAAAACACTTGGTGGGCCACAAGCTCTCCGCTCCAAGCTCTTGTCAACGGGTAGGGAAAGAGGGGCGGGGTCGCTTCACACCAATGTCCTAAAAAACCGGCACAGAATTGTTTTGATTTTGGCTAACAACAGCATAATCATAATGAAAAGACCACTGGAAACGCTTCTAAAATAGATCAAAAGATGATCGGAGTTGGAGACTTTAACCCTCCAGGAATTGAGCAACAACTTGTTGATTGCAAAGTGTCATTGCACTATAGTCAGGGAGAATCAATAGATAAAACTAAGTCAAAAGCAACACAAATATCTTCAGAGAAAGCAGGTTGAACACAACTTGTTTGACCCAACTCTGGCGTGCTTCACGCACAGGCTGATGGGCTTCCACTATTTGGGGGTGTGGCGTTCCGGCGCGTCTAAGCCAAGCCTCGCTTCAGGCTTCTTCTTAGATCTCCCATCGCCTCTGCATCTGTATACGGGTCTATCCAGGAACACCATTAGGCAAATGAAGTTGTTTGTATCAAATATTGACATGTTATCTCTTCATCGTCAGGCGTGCGGGAGGGAAGAAAAAGAGAAAGATTGTAACTGTGGGTAATTGAGCCATGTCTCCCCTGCTTATCGGTAAAGCTCCGGCACGTCACGGACCTAACGAGCTGTGGCGCGCCGATTAGTCTGAAGGGAAAGTCGAACGTGAAACACCAGAGCCTCCGTCTTTCTTTTCCCTTTTCTTTCTTCCTTTTTTTTTCATATCTGCAATGGATATTATGAGCCTCCCCGGAGGGCAGAGGCACAGCCTTATTAGTTCAATTCATGAGGGAAAAGAGAATTGATATGGATGAATGGCATGTTAGAGTATCCCTTTGTTACAATAACCATCCAGGCTGATGGTTTAGGTTGATGATGAAGCCTAAGGCAGCAGGGCGGCAAACTGAAGCCCTGACCTGGATGTACATATACCAAGGGCAGCGGCCTGATCTCACTCTAACAAACAGATTGACCCCGTTAATATCTAAACACATAATTTCTTTTTTGCTGGTCTGCATCAGGAATTACTTTTAGAGAAACATTTATCAGTCATGTTATTATGTGTCAGATAATCCCAACTAATTACAAACGTGTGATCATCCCTTCCTTCTTTCTTTCAGTGTGTGGCTATTCAGAGCTGCTGTTGTTGTGCACGTTTGTGAATAATAAACCCTTATTGTGCACGCATGCATCTGTGTGTGCGCACAACTCCCTTTTCCGGCTGTCTCCACGGGGCATTAACCAGCTTGCACCGGTGCTACTCTGAAAGTAATCCGGTATAAAAAAAATGAAATAAAAAAAAGGAGAGAAAAACATGGTGAGATGAGAATCTCACAACATGCCAGTTTGATTTGTACCCTTTGCTATCAAAGAATGCTAATTAAAATCATATTTTGCATAAGTCTTGTCTTTCATCCACATATGCAAATTGCCCCTGTTGCCTTTCAGCACTCTGTAATTAGGTTTATGAAGGACAGCTGTAATACATAATTAACAGAAATGTTTGCAAGCTCTTTCTCCCTCCCTTTTTCCTGCACGTCTAAACACGACTTGAACAAGCGAAAGCGTTCCAGGGTTTTGTTTTTCTCTCAAACGTATTGATAAGTTGTCTCACACGCCCCCTCACAAATACCCAAATGATGCCGTTTGTTGTTTGTAGATGGCGGTGTCAGTCAGCAGAGCAGCGTTCTGATCTATCCATCCTCTCTGATTGGAATGTACATGACTTAGTCGTCCGTTTGCTCCCAGTTTAACTCCGAGGCAGCGTTCTGGACGGCTGGACGGATTGAGTCGGAGTGGATTGAGAAAAATCTGAAGTGATGGTAATGAGGCAAAGCACTGGAACACGCTTGAATATTTATATGTTGGTGCGAGTCGGCCTGAGGGGTGTCGATGACGGGCGGGACTCGGAGGCCGCGAGGGGATGGAGGAAGCAGACATGCACGTGTCCAGGCGTCAGGGGCTGAGGAAGAGGAGGACAACAGCTGACATTGCCACATAAATGGTGAAATAATTAGCTCCATAAACGACCGACTGAGTGAGAGGGAAAGCTTCAGGAGAGCTCACACGGGTTTGCATGAGAATAAGCGAATAACTGTCGACTTTGGAAAAGAGAAAAAAACGACAGAGACCAGAGGAGGGGAAGAAGAAGGGCCAGCTCTGATTAGGTTTGTGCAGCGACATTGCCAATACACGTCGGTTCAAGTCCCTGCAACTCTTTCATGTAGCTTCCTCTTCAGTTCCAAGATGTGGTCATTGTCTCTCAGTTGCACTGTAATGGGAAGTGATGGGTGCTAAATGAAAAGGCCAGAGGATGAAAACACTGGTGTAGCTGCACGGATGTCGGAGTAGTTAGTCCTGTCATGCATTCATTATGTTTTCATATGTTGTTTTGGAGACACGGTGAACTCGGAGGCCTCCATAGATCCAGAACAATGCGGTCACAACAAAGCAATGCTTCAAGTACGACTGATTTTTGTCAGATTTTGTGTGCCCTGCTGCTGCTTTGTGTACTACAGGTAGAAGTATTTTCAAACCCTTGAAGATTTGGAGGCAGTTTTCTAAAAAAATATTGTAAATCACAATTTTTTAAGTAAAAAACAAACAATTTTAAAGTTATGTTTCACAAATGCTCACAGGTGTCTTTCCTTCTCCAGTCTTTTGTATAACAGAGAAATCTTTTGACTCCAGGTCTTATGGATACTCCAGTCCTCGAGGGCCGCAGTGTCTGCATGATTACCTAGTTCAGGTGTGTCCAGCCAATTAGAACATACCTGAGGAGGGTATGTTGGAAAACATGCAGGAATGCAGCCCTCGAGGTGTAGAGCAGACCTTAATTCTTGAAAAACAATCAGAATCTGATAAACAACTTTACTCAGTAGCCTCACTGTATTGTACAAGGTGGACCATTAGTTTCCATACATAGAAAAAATAAACGATATATATTGAATAAGATTTTATTTATGTAATGTGCTCCATATGATTACCGTTATACACATATTGATAATTGTTTTCCATGCATTAGTACTGGTAAAGTTATGCTGGTAAGTTATATTAGTCACAAGTTTCTGATATATTAAAAGAAATATAAATTCTCCCATATAAATTCTCCTGTATATCACCTTTTGTGGTCTTAAATTCTTAAAAGATTTTTTTCAGTGAAATTTTACATGCTTTATCTTTTTAACAGTAGTCTGTGTTTTGCGTCCTGATTGGCTGTTGGCCTTGTCGATCAATCAGTCTTCTCCATGCCTTGTCTCCTATGCAAAATGCATTCAACTTTCCTCATAAAAAGATCTTTGTTTTCATTTTATTATGCTGGACTACGAAAGTTTGAACTTTTAGAGTTTAAAAGAAGAGAACAAAGTGTGAAAATGTTTGTCTAAAAAAGTGTGTAGTGAGGGATTTTACAGCCTTTAAAACATCCTTAACTCTACTTCATTTCGTGGGTTATATTTTAAACATTACCCCCACAATAACAGAGGGAACACTGTACATTTAAAGGTAGATGAACTTTCCTGCTTGTGTTGCAGCTATCTCTGCCCTATCTGCTGCTGTTTAGCTGGAAGTATTGATTTTGGGTAGTAAAGCACCATAAAGTTAAAGTCCCATTAGATGTCACACACTTAGATGTGTGAAATTTGCTCTCCATATTTGACCTATCCCCTGAGGGAGCGGTGATCTGCAGACACAGCTGCGCTCAGGAACCATTTGGTGGTTTAACCCTCCAATCCAACCCCTTAATGCTGAGTGTCAAGGATGGAGGCACTGAGTCCCATTTTTACAGTCTTTGGTGTTCCTGGATTTGAGCTCACAACATTCCAGTCACAGGGTGGACACTCTTCCACATGGCCACTGAGGTGGTAAATAACTAAAACACCATTTACCATTAGAGTTTTTGACTACAAGCCAGTGACAAACAGGAAGGGATGGTTAAACTAAACCAGCTGATGGTAGGTCTCTGTGTAGACATGTCTCAATGTGTTGATAAAGAAAACATTTTTCCTGTAATTGTTGGTGAGTCAATAGATTCTCCTCACTAGTCACCAGAACATCTTATGGTCTAATGTTTCATTGTTTTATGTAGAGTGTTTGACCTCTGATCAGAAGATTGCAGATTCGGTTTGCCCATGTGTTGAAGTCTCACTGGGCAAGACACTGAACTCCTGATGGTTATAGGTTGTGTTAGTCAGTGACGTTGCCATCAGTGTGTGTGAAAAGGTGTGTAACTGTAAAGCCCTTTGGTCCTAGTAAAGTACTATATAAGTACACATAATTATAGCATTCCTTTAGCTACCTAATCCAGGTCTATTCAGATTTGTGGTTCTTAATCTGTTTAAAGACCGCAGTATATCTCTTGATTTGTCAGAAAAGCATCATTTTTTAAACTTTCCACACTCGTGTGTAGCACTGATCACGAGTTTGACTCCATCGCCTCTTTAACGCGTGTTCTCCTTTTGTTTTATAGATGGGCCTTTGTGATGAAGAAACATCTCAGCACCCACCTGCTGGGAAAACACGGAGTCGGACAGCGAAAAGAAAGGTAAAGCCAGCACATGCAAGTGCATTCTTTATGATCTGTAATCTGCATTCCAGGTCAGGCTTGCTTTTTATTTAGAGCATATGAAAGACTTTTTTGTTTGTCTCTGAGTTTCTAAGAAACTTTATCTGCCAAACAGAAGAGCCTGTTAAAGTAATTTCTGCAACCTGACTGACATGTTTAAGGAAAGAGATTCAAGATGACTGCACCAGACCTTTTAAACCAACGATTTCCATTTTTAAATATCCCTTTAATCGACTTTCACTCCTTCTGTCTGATTCATCCCATTTTCCGACAAACTTTATTCTGCCTTCGCCCTCATTTTTATGCTTTCCCTCTTGGATTTAGGAGGACTTGGGTTTCTTTTACCATGTGACTGTGGATGAGAGTTCTGTGTGCTCAGCCCTGTCTGTCAGAAGCAGAGCCCTGCTGTCAGTCTGCGAGTGTTTGTGTGTGAAAGATGAGCAGATGAAGTTGTGAAGGCCCCCCCTCAACCCTGACAAGCCAAAATGAGACGTTAAACACCCGTCAATCTGTCAAGCCAGTCGCTGAAATAGAAGCAGACCTGCTTTTTCATTACTCCACAGGCAGATTGATGCTTTTGACAACATGCTGTATTAGATGTGACAACTGGCTTCAGATAGAGAATCCAGCAGCCCAGCCAGATACCTTTCCATCTCCCCAACATCAGCTAAATTCCTCCTGTCAGCTGCTCATCTGCATCAGATGAAAACAAATCCTGGCGTCCGCAGCTGCCTCATGTCTTTGTCATTTTCAGTTTTGTTCTGCAACCTTTGTTTATCCACAGATTTTTTTGACAGCTTCATCCTTTCTCGGAGCTGACTTCATTTTCCACTGACTCAGGATGTGGCTACGCTTGTCTACGCCCAAGTTTGGGTTTGATTCTAGCTTTTTTTAATGTGAAACGGGTCACAGGAGGTTTGAGTAACACGTCAATATGACCCATTCACTGTTTAGATTTTATAGACAAACAGAATTTGGATTAAAAGAACAAAGAATCATTTTTACTCACGTACAGCTTTTAGAGAGTCAAGCACTGAGAGACTCAGATTGCAACATTTTCACCAAGTTTTTTTTAGTTTAGAGATTGAGCAGCAAGGAGGACTGTATAAAAAAACTGGAACCCCTCGTTTTCCAAACAAGAAGTACCGGCTGGCTCCAAGAAGCCAAAATCCCAGACTTCTATTAGAAATAAACAGCCATTGCTCTGCTACTACTTTATTTTTAACTTCTTCTTGTTATTTCTAGTTATTTTTCATGTCATTTTTTATGGCAAGTTATTTAAATTCTAAACTGACCAATCAGATGCCTCAGTACATATAGTAGTGCCTGCTCACCCCCAATCTAACATTTAACTTGACTGACATATTTTGGACCATCCACAGCTTACTTATGATGTCTGGCTCCAGCATAGTAGAGACTGAATTGACTTTGTTTTGTTGGAACCGGTAGTTTGCGATTTTCCATGGAAACTCGCTGCATTTCTCATATAGAGTCATTGAGAAAAAAAAGACAAAAGTTTTGAACTTAGTTGCCCGTTTTCTCAAAATATATTGATTATAAATACTATTGATATTGATTATTAATTGTTTTTGTTCACCCAAAACTGGATAAAATAGGAGATCAGCAAAAACCTCACTTTGTCATTGCTAAGTAAACATGTGCAATACTTCATAAATACTTTGAATCCGTCAATTTCTTTTAGAAACTAAAGGACATGTCACATGCCCTCTATATGTTTATCAAGGAATCCCAAAAAAGACATCCACAATTATGCTCTATTTACTAGAAATCTATGTTTTAGCTGCTTTTATCATGAAATCACCATCAGGGATTTACAAATTAGACACAATATTTACAGAGTGGCAGCTGCCTGGAGCAGCTTGTTCACATCTTTCAATCTTGAACTTGTTTTAGAAAGTTAGTTTTGTCTCTTATATATATATAGTTTTTTTCTGTTTTTTATCTTATTGCAGTTAAGTATGTATTGGAAGTTTTTCATACCATAAATCCTGCAACTTCTAAAGCCAATCTCCATCGTTTTCTAATTAAAAGCATCAATGTAAGGAAAACATCCCAAAATGCAACATGACAGCAGGCGTCAGTCTGGGCACGCGTTTAATGATGTCATAGAGATCCATTTCAATCAATATGAATCTAAAGCACATATTTTTTCATGATGATATAATGCAAGACAATATATTATATAACAACTTTTATGGTATAGATATCAGTCATTTCCAAAAAAATATTCTCATTCCTTTTTTTTTTACAGTCGCTCTTTAGTTTTAATAGTGTGCTACGACACATTATACAGTCACAGAAACATACAGATATACCTGACGCTAAATAACTTAAACATACAAGCAGTTATGCAAAGAAAGACTGAAGGTAAAAGAGAGTTGAAACAATGAAACATTATTGCAATCACTCAGAACTGAAAAGCCTTAATGTGTTTTGCAGAAAAAAAATGTTATTTTAAATAAAACGAACTAATACAAAAGAATGATATACTGTAAGAATTCAGAGTCCACAAGAGTGATCTTACATTATAATATCAAAAATCTTCAGTAGCCTCCAAACTCATCGTTGTTAACACCTGCTGTTAACAATATCACAGGAATGTAACCGACCCTTCCATTAGAAGTGTTTTCATTTTAATTTCAATAAGAATTATTCAAATCTTTTTAGCTTTAAACATTATGTTAACATAGTTATGTTAAAACATCCTTGGAACTTTGTAAATAGTTCAATGGAGATTCACTATTTTTAAGGCATTTTTTAGATTTTTTTGACCTTGTCTTTGCTATAATTGTGAAATTATACCTTTTTATTTTGTCTCTACACATTTGATCTTATTTTTCATAAGCATAAAAACAGTCAGTTTTGTGTTTTGGAGCAAAAATTGACTAAATTACCTACTCTGAATTGATTTTAGGATATTTTTAGATTCATTGTGCAATTTTTGTGTAAAATAATCTAAAATAAATCTGTATCTGGAGTTGTACTGTAAATCCAGGTATCAAGCATTACCACAAAAAACAGATTTAAAGATACATTATTAGAACACAGTAGTAAAGTACAAAAAAAGCTCAAAAAAGACCCCGAGCTGTTAAGGGTTAAATGCTAAGGGTTAAAATGGCTGCCCTGGTTACTGTGGAGACTTTTTAACTATTTCTATTTGGGTATTGTCTTATTTGCCCAACCTGATTAGAGTCTAATTCTTGTGAAATAATTGGACAAAAAATATTTTTTTCATGTATAAAATTAACATACTTTTCTCCTTTTTTGGTTTTCCAGTTTGCTTATATCCTATACTTTGTTATTTTTCCATCTCTTTCAGTGTTATCTTTTGTATTTTTTCATATATGCAACCAAAAATATGAGAGCAACTTGTCTATTTTTAGAAAGAAATCCTAAGATAGGCTGAAAAGAAGCCAAAACACAGACTTCAGAAGTCTGTCAGGAAAATGGAGGACTATTGCTTGAGACTTTTCAAGTTGTGTCCACTAAAGCCAAATCTAAAGCAAAGCGGGGTGACTGGAGCCCCTTCACTCGGCCCCGTGCTGTTATTTATGGAGAACGACAAACTGTCTCCTCCTGCACCTGCAAGCTGCCAGCCTCAAATCTTTTATCTCCTTTTCACTCTCATTCTTTTTATTGCACTCTTTTGCTTACATTTAAACCTGTGCAGATGCAGGCATGTGAGCGCACACACACACAGGGACACACACAGTCCCCTGCACGTGCACTTAGAGGACGACAGCCACAAGGTTTGTTCTATTTAAACCTGTAAAACACTGTGTCATCATTTTTGTGACAGTCCTGCAGACAGAATTTATCTCATCATTAATTAACCATCATATTTCCAACACACTGCAGCTTAATTAGCACAAGGTCATTGGGGAGGGCCTATTAAGTGGAACAAATTTGGGCAAGTGTAAGAGAGGAGGCAGAGGACGCAGGCTGGAGGAGGGAAAGAGGAGAGGAGGAAGGAGATGGAGAGATGGGATGACAAAGAGATGGGCAGAGATGAAAGAAAAAGCAAGTGCGTTTGTGAGAATGCGTGAGGGGTTGGGGTGGACCTGACAGTGGCGGCTCGGTGATTGATAACTGCACTGGTTTTGAAAGCCCAGACCTGGAGACTGGGACGGGAGCTGAGGGAGAAGGAGAGACAGGGAGAAGGAGAGGATGGGGAATTGCGCGCACACACGAGTGTGCGCTTGTGTGTGCGGGGAGTGTATCTGAACCGGTAACTGGGGACCAGTTCGGGGAGGGGTGGTGAGTTGAGAGGCAATGGGGGTTGTTGGGGGGAGCCAATTGCAAACATATGCTGGCTGGCAGGCGGTGGAGAGATGGATTGCGGTGGGACAGTGTCAGAGAGGCAGTTTCATCACCATCTCTGCAGCTCTGCTCACCAGGTATTTTTAGAACACATGGGAGATCTGTTAGTCAAAGGAAGGAGAGGAGGCGGAGGTGGAGGAGGAAGAAAGGGCCTCACCAGCCGTACCGTACACTAGGCTCCACTTTGCCAAATCTGTCTGGGACCTCAAAGACCAAGCTATTTTGGGTGGCTCTCCGTGAGGAGGATAGAGTCGCACAGAGCTGACAATTTTTTGTGTCAATATTCAAATATAGGTAATCAGTTTAGCTTGGACCGCCCTCGTAGTCTGCGAGCTGCTGCAGGGGAACATCCCAACGGTTAAATCCTGAATCTAGTTTTGGTTGAGGTCAGTGCTTGAGTCTTCCTACACTAACGCAGACCAGGAACAACTTTATTTTTCATTTAAAAAGTAATAAATAGTGTCTTATACATTTATGTTTTTGAAACTACCAAACTGACAATTATTTAACAAAACATAGTAAGAAATATTGTGCTGGCCTGATTATATATTTCATTTTTGAAAACATGGACTAATTTGAAATAAATGTATTCCCTTTATTCAGACACATCTTCTTGCACAGTTACATTTGGGTTTTTAATTGTGTGAAGGCTTTGCAGCATTCACACTGTAGTGATTCTCCTGCTCCTTTCCCTACGTTTTTTTGTCACGTGAAAACTCAATCACACTTTGAGCAATTTTATCAATCTTGGTATCAAAACGTTCAGCTCGTTCAGTACATTACTGTTTGTACATTTGGCAGTGATGTATTTTACGTTTTTTAAGATTTTATGTAATTAATGATTTTTTAACCCCATTGAAAATGAATGGGAAATTCTTCAAGTCCTTCAAAAACTTTGTGCACTTTTGAAACCTATGCAATATTGGTAACAAAACGTTCACCACGTTCAGGACATTCATGCTAGTACTTTGGGCATTCATAAATTTTAGGGCTTGTGAAATTTTACGCAATTTTCGCAATTTCTCAATAGATTTTTCCAATGTTTTATGCACTTTCTGCAAGTTTGGTATCAAAACGTACAGCAGTATCAGCACATTCATGCTTGTACCTTTGGAACTTTTCAAAGCATCTTCAGAGACCACAATCAGCATAAAGCATTAATACTAGATATTTATCGCAGTTAACACAACTTTTCTAGTTTAATTCATTTTATTTATTATTTTTACATTTATTTTACCAGAAGGATCCGTTGAGGAAAGTTTCTCATTTTCAGTAATGGTATGGGTTGGAGGACCCAGCAAGACCTTTTAAAATTTAAGACTAATTTTTGTCTTTTTTTCTGTATTTTTACTGTTCATCTCTAAAAATAAGAATGCAAACTCTAAGGAGCACACTAAGTGAAAATATTAAATTCATAAAAAGAGATGCATGTAAAGAAGCTGTGTTTTTAAAAAGCTACAAAAAAATCTAAATATTTAAACAAAAAGGGATTCAGTGCAGATGCACACTTTAGTGCACAATAGTCACCTCAGAGTAGCTTGTTCAGAATCAGAGATTGCAGTCTATAATAATAATAATTTGAAGCTTCTTCTAAATGGGTTCACTAACCCCATGACCCCAAACAGTAATCAGTGAGTTTGGAAAATAGATGGATAGATAAAGATGAATGGATGGATGGATGGGTAGATGAAGATGGGTGGATGGATGGACAGATGCACAGGTGGATGGATGGATAAGTAAGTAGATGGATGGACAAATGGATGGATGGATGGATGGACCTCTGAGTTCTTCTACTGATAAAAAAAAGATAATCTACTTTGTATTTCTATCCTTTACAGGCAAACAAACAGAAAACTTAACTAACAAGGAATTAGGAAATTTCAATTTCACTTTCCTAATGCATCATTTAGGAGCGATCTCATTCTCTGAAATCTTTCAGAAAGGCATCGTTAAACTCTTACTTTCCTCTTGAAGCTAATTGTATTGTTTTTAAAGCTAAAGCATAAAGGCTCAGCATCCTTCTTGAGATCTTTGAAGGTCTGAGTCTTAACCGAAAGTCCCTTCACGCCCACATTCAAAGCTTTTTTTGTGTTTTAGGGTCACAATCACCAAACCACACCGTGGGGGCCCCCACCTCGCACAACCATGTAATGTATTTAAATGAAATTCTGTTAATATAAGGGATAAAAAAACATACATGTGTGAAATCAGGACACCGTGTCTCATCACAATCACTTCCAAGTAATGAACAGTGGACATGGGAGGCTGGCGCTGGTCAGATCTGACTTTAAATAAAAGGCTAATATTAGCCCCTTACATTGTTCGAACCCCAACGGGGAAAAGAGGAAGATAAATCGAAGGGGAAGAAGGGTGAGACGACAGACTCCAGCTATCTGACAGGTTCTGGGTGAGAGGGAGGCAGAGAGAGCTGAACTGTTATAAAGTGACACAACTAGGTCTTCGTCTCAGTCACACCACCACTCCTCACTGCAGGCACTGAGCGGAGATGAGGGCTTTTTGTCCTTTTATCCGCCTGCATGTGTGTGCTGTCACACACAAGTACACTTAGAGGCACGCGTGTCCTCCCAGGTTTAAAACAACCTGCCTCTGTTTAGCACGCGCTGATCTGAAAAGGTTTTTATTGCAACATCTTGCACAAGTAAAAACATATTTGAGTTTTTAATAATCTGGAGCAGCAATATGGTTAAGTGTTGGAGAAATGTGCTAAGGGTTCCTGCATCATCACCTAAAAACAAGATCCTTAAGAAGTCTCAAAATGTCTTAAATTAAATGTAACTAAAATAAGGTCTTATAAAATTGCCTTACATTCTAGTAAAAAAAAATTCTAATCTGGTCGTGACTTCCTGTCACTAAGAAAAACTATTTCATTGTGTCAAAAAGTCATAAACTAGTTGTAAATGGTTTAACCTGAGCTAAAGCTATGTAGCCAATTATCGTCTGTGTGGTAAAACAGGAAAGTGTAAAGTTACAGACAAAGGCCTTGAAAACAGGGATGACTCGTAATGGTTACATTAGCGGACATCCTTATGAAGCAAACTGCACGGTTTGTCAAGAGACGTTTAAACTTCCCACAATGGGGATCATGGAGATTGAATCGCATGTGCAGAGCGAGAAACTTCAGACCACGGCTGTTTTTTAAATTTTCTTTGTACTCTTAAACTAGATTTTAAATGTCTGTTAAAAGTCTCAAAGTTCTTAAATTTAACTTTTGTTAATCAGAGACCCTGAGATCAGACTTTTCATGATTTCTAACTCAGACAGGAGTATTGAGGTTGTTGTCTGTGTTATTAACCAGCGCAGGACAAAAAAAAGCTTCTCACAAGGAATCTGAAAATACATCACATAAATAATAAGCATCCTTTGTTTTTTTAAGAATGTTATGTCAGGTTAAGCCTCTAACATCTGAGGCGTTGCCGGTGACTCTTAAACATAAAATCTTATCCAGCCATACTGTATTGAGCCATATATCTGCTCAGACGAGGAAAACGAAGACGTACAGTACATAGATCTAGTTCATAAGTGGATGCATCAGAATGGAGTGGAGCAGGGAAGTTGTGACCCGCCCATCACTACTGGAAGCTTTTTCAAACTGCACTTTCTCTTCTGCTCCGGATTTACATTTTGAATTAAAAAAATCTCAGAAATGCAATTTTAAGCTTAATTTCCTTTATATGTGTTCTCCATCATAAAAAAATGCTGTAAGAACGTGTTAAAAACACCTGAAACTGGATTTCCATCACAGTGGGTCTTTAATGTGGGATTTGCAGCAACATAAACAAGTTTTTTCCTGTAAAAGGAGAAGTTTTAGGTCATGAACGACAGCACCAACCTTGACTCAATTGCTTGTAATTACTTTTATAAAAACAGGGCCACAAAAAAAAAAAAACCCTGACCTGTCTTCTCTACCTGTTTTCATTGATAATTGTTAAAACGCTGGCCATTTTCACGCTTGTAATAATAAACTCCACCAACTAACACACTCATCAGTCTTAGAGCTGGACTGCTGACACGCCTGAAGAAAGGCGTGTTTGTTTAAGGTGAGAGACGCGCAGCTGGAGAGGTTTTCGGTTGGACTCTTTTCATTTTTAAGAACTGTTGCTTTAAAGAAAAAAATAGTAAAAACATGGGACGCCAAGGCACAAAATCCTGCAGGATAAAAAATGGAAAGTTATGGAGGAAAGCTCCGAAATAGCTGCCGGGATGCAGTGGTGCAGGTGTGGTGACTCGGAAAATAACGTTGGGGAAATCCTGAACATCCCATAGTAAATGAATGCAGTGTTAGCTTTTTATTAGCATTTCTAATGTGTTTGTGTTTAAAGTCATTGTTTTCTTAAGAATGAAGTGTCTGGAGTTTATTGGACTGAGCAGCACGACTTAGTGGTTGGGGGTTTAACACCAAGACTGGATAGTGTCCTTGGGCAAGACTCATAAACCCACATTGTTTCTAACTGTACATGTAATCTGTAGGTCGCTTTGGGTGCAGGTGTCCACTAAATTCTTTGTGAATAAATTCAATGAAAGGGCAGTAAACCGGACATCCATCACAGTGACTATATTATGTAACCGTGTCTTGTTGTGGGTTTGGAACACCTCCAGTCGTGTCCACGCGACAGGATTGATTTCTATTTTGCTGCGGTCGGTTGTATTTCTGTGCCTTGACTGAGCGGACATCTGGCTCCGCACCGCCAGGCTGTGGGCTTTCGGCCGCGTCCCAGCATGCAGTGCAGCACGGCCATATTGCCCTGATACAGAGGGCCGAGGCTGTCCAGGCTGGACGGGGGGAGCGAGGGCGGAAGAGCCCTGCCTGGAGCCAGCATGGCTGCAATATGGACCACAGTGAGCAGGCAGGGGTCAAACCACACAGAAACTTTCAGCCCCGATGTGTGTGTGCATGTGTGTGTGAGAATGAGAAAAAAATTACTGAGTGATGGAAAGATAAAAAGCAGATAAAGACACCTCCCAATTCATTATAATAAATCCTTTCCCCTTAATTATTGATAATGAATCTGCTCTTTAATCTTTCTTTTTCTTCCTTCCCTTATCTGCCTGTGTCAGCACTTCGGCTCTGGCGTTGGGTGGTAAGGCCTAGTTTTCTGCCACCCAAGGGCAGCAGTCAATAACATCCTGTGCTACTTTTAAAGTAAGCGCGGATGCAAGAACAGCACCGAGACATTAGTACAATATTAGCTTGTGTGTAGACGAGAGCACAGAAAACAGATCTGTTTTTCTGGTGGAAAGCCTGGCCAGCACACATCCTCAGCTGCAATCTCAGCTCAACTTAACAAGCTGAGTTTGTGTTCTTCCCCTCATTTCCCAGAGGTCTGTGCTGGGAGAGGCCTCACACCTCGAGCTCACCTTTGTGCTTGTTTGAACAGCAGCCAGCCCTGTTTACCCCGCTCAATACTATATAGCGATGGAACACTTGCAGAATGAGGGATTGCATTAATATCGCCGTAAAAATTAAGCGATAATTAAAATTAGTTAGTTTAAAAGCTATCGCAGTCTATAAAATTTTGATTACGGGAAAATGAGATGCATTAAGTTTTTATGCGTCCGCCTGTGCGAGTGTTGGGGACAGATTTTTATGCAGTTGTCATGGGCATATGGTGCTGAACGGTGAGAGTGGGTTTGTGGGGGGAGACCTCTGGAAAGCTGCAAAAATCTCTCCTCCTGTGGTCCTTTAGGAGGTGAGGCACAGCTGTCACCCAAAAGTCTGCGTCAGAGGCGGATGATTCAGCATCTCGGCTTGAAGGGCTCTTGTCATTTTGGTTTTGGGGGGTAAATCTGCAGCAGCAGTTAATCTTCTCAAAGTACCTCATCTGGAGCGCCGTTCCAACAGTCCCCTCGTCTGCTGGACTTTTCCTCCCCCCTGAGAATGATCTCACCAACAGGCCGACTGACATTACTCAAGCAGAAAAGAACAGACAATGTGCACATTTCACCTCCGTATTCCCCCTAACAGCCTGTGGCACGAAACCAGGCAGTCGTACCGTGACACACTTGTGCGGCTACCTGTTGACAGCCGTTAGACACCATGCACACTGGGACTGCAGAAAAACTGGCCTGTTTTCCCCCCCGATTGAAACATCAGACTGTCACTGCAGAAATGGATGTTGCCAGGCATCACTAATGAACCAATTAATCAATGAATTAGCTGAGCAGCGATTAAATTAATGCGAGCTGGATGGCCAAGCGGCAGTCGTGGATATATCCTGGGGAAGGTGATTAACACACACACACAGAACAGGCAGCGATCAGCAAGGCCGCCATTAAGTTGGACAACTTCCTGAACTTTTCTCTTCACGGCTAAATATGGAACAACTTAATTCATTTTATTTTTTTCATGAGCTAGAGTAACATTATCATATTTTTCCATATGGCTGCACAGTGATGCTATTATACTGTAAAACTGTTTGCAGCAGACTTTCATGTGTCTCTGGTACAGGAGATGGATGGATAGACTTTTATGGGCTGTGTCTTCTGACACAAATGAAAATCAGAAATTATTCTTTTTAGAGCTTATAAAAACAATGCATGTACATAAAAATACAATATATCCAGACTTTCATATGGTGCAATTTTGTGTTTGCAATTATAAGCAGCTCCGACTCTGTTTATAGAATTTTTTTAATAAGCTTTTGCAGCTTTAGTGTATTATTTCTACATATCTGTACCACTACAGTTACTACAAATTGATTAATATGAATCAATGTAAAAAATACAGATTGCGTGTTTCCGCGTTTGTATTAATGTGTGTTTGTTTGTAAATGACATGTAGTTATATTTTCTGGTGCAAATCTTGGCACAGCTATAAAAACATCTGTGTCACTTTATTACTTCCAAGCTCCTGTAATAATGATTTTCAAAATTCAAAAAACACGTGGGCAAATTTAAATCGGACAAAACAAAAAATAAATAAATAAATGATGAGGAAGGCAATTTGGTTCTAAAGCTTTTTTATGCGTCGTTTAATGAGAGGAGAAAAAGAAGGATAATTCATATTCATATATATTCATATACATGTGTGTTTATATATGTATATATATATATACTGTATATACATAAGTGTATATATGTAATTATCTTTAAGATGATCTTCTACCATGGTCGGGGTGAATACTCTATTCTGATTGGCTCCTGGGTGCGGATGCGGATCTTAAAAGAAGTTCGGGTTAGAGAGCCTAAATGTTCTATATCATTGCACGGGCTTCTTCAAAACAAACTTTTGCATCATTTGGACAAAAACAAGCGGTGAAAAGTGAACTTTCTCTCTGAATTGATACTTTATTTGCTCCATCGGGACAATCAGCTTATGACACGGACAAGGTCTGCACCACTTCAGCCGGCTCAATGGCGTGTTGTCGTCTCACAGTGACAATAGTGTCAAATAGTCGGCTTTGAGTGAAAAAGCAATTGAAACTAAATAAAAAACAAAAAATACAGTACTAAATATCGATTGGATATTTATATCTTTTGTAAGTGACCATGGTGTAAGTGGGAAAAAAGCCAGCCGAAGTGTGCTTTTTCAGAAATACCGGAAGACAGGGTAAATAATTTGCGCTAATAAATATTAATACATCAATTTTTTTAAATTAATTGAATGCGTTAACGTGTTAATGTTGACAGCTCCTATATATATATGGTATTATTTTTTTTTACGATAATTAATTGATCAAATCAGTGATGTCTAGAGATTTATTTTACTTGCGATTAAGTTTAGTTTTATTAATGATTTTCAAATAATTCTCTTTAAAAATGGCTTTTTATCAGGTTTTAGGATATTGATTTTTACTGTCTTTTTTTCTTTCGTCTTAGGGATTCAACTATTTACTTTCCACCTGCTTTGGTACAAACTTGGACTTTTAGGACATGGTTTTGTTTCTGTTCGATGTATGAGTTTTGTATTGCAAAAACAGAAGCTAAAAATTCAGAAAACTCCTCTTTAAAATTTGCTAACAGGCCATTAACAATGAAGAAAATCTTTTTGGTTGGAATACTCAGCCTTTTGTAATAAAGCAATATCTATCAAAATATGTTTGATTCTTTCAACATAAACATACTGGTATTGCATGGGGATGCAACGATTGACTTTCCCCATTATTCAGTTAACATACAGTTTGGTTTTAAATCGAGAATGGTGGCATACCTTGTTGTGGCAGCATGTGTGAGGTAAGATCTACTGTATGTTTTGATGGTCCAGCAAAACCAGAAGGAAAAAAACAGAAAAATACATTCAAATAAGTAAAGGATTAAACACTATTTTCATTTATTATATTCACTATTGAATTTTCTTGCATGTCAGTAAATAAGTCAAATTTTGTAGGTTCACTCAGGATCATGCCCTGAAGTGGGTTTTCTCAGCCCCCCTATAAGACATACTAAAGCAGGGGTGTGTTAGTCCGAGTTGGTATGGTGGCATGTTTGGGAGGGGCGTCCGTGTCGATGATGTGACATCCTCCGGAAGAGCGCCGGACTTGTTTCCTCCATTACTTAGATGGAGGGGGGAGAGAAGCCTTTTCACTATTGAGACTGTCACTCTCAATTTGGGCCAACAGTAAGCATGCACAGGCTCTCCTGAATGCCCCTGCTATCCCACCTGCTCTCATCCCACCCCCACCCCCTCAAAGGCACACACGCACTCAGAAACACCGCTCCAGCCGCTCTTCCCCTTGCTGCGGGTCGCCGTGGTGACAGTTTGATTAGATCATCAATCGTGGCCGTTAACAGCGGTTTTCCTGAGCACCTGGACCGGCAGGTCACAGCTGGCTCTGAGCTACCGCTGTCCCCCTGACCTAGCATTCTGTGTGCGTTTGTGTGTGTGCAGCTACGCTGGGAGTGTGAATGCAGTGTAATTGCTGACATTTTTGCAGTGTATTGTGGTCTTTAACTGCAGCCAGACCTTTTTTCTTTTTGTTTGTTTTTTTGTTTGTTGTATTGTCCGGTTTGCAAGCCAATTAGAGCGCTGAACACATTGAAGTTTGTGCACGTCTTTATGTGAGCGTTTCGGAGAAGATACCTGGCGGCGCTCAGATTTGACTTTTTTCAGTTCTAGATTACTTCAAAGCTGCTCTTCCCCGGGGAGCCTTCAGACCCACCTTATTTAATGCAAAATCTTTTGTTCCACCACAGAAAATTGGCAACTTCCCATGGTGTAAAAAAAGTCACAGTTAAAGCATACACACATGTAAATGGTTTTCCTTGCAGAGTGGCTGCTAAAGCATAAAATTAATGGGGCAAACTTGGGAGAAACTGGACACTCTCGACCGCACACACACTTTCAGTCCTTGCATTTTTCAGATACACAAACACCAGGGTGTAGCAATCGTGGCCATTCATCTGAAGCGCGGCATGCACAGTTTGCCATAGCTGTGACGCGGAGCACTTTACGCAACCACACATACATAAATTCACCTGCTTCCCTGCGTCGTCTCCGGTGTTTGCAACGGGTTCTCCGATGTTCTGGTGGAGCTGTTAAATTTATGGGCTAATAACAACATGTGTGTTTCATTGTGATTCCTCAGGTATTCAGTGATTAAATAAACAGCTGGTCTTTTCATAAAGCTTTTTTTTATGGCAGCATGGCACCTTTTGCCACTGCATCCAACCCACCCACACACCTCTCCTTTCCCCTCTGTTCAATCTTTCCTTTCTCTTCCTTTCTATCTTTTTTTTCCTACTTTCTGCCAATCACTGCTTCTACTAGATGTGTGCGAGCCATTACTGTGTTTTGGAGTCGTATTTAGTAGTTTAAACTTCATATAAATCGAGTGATGGTGATGTCGATCTGCATACTCACAGTTGCTTCAAGTTTTTTTTTTACAGTAAAGGCAAAAATATAAAGTCCTGATGTCACTTTTCAGACCCACTTTGATGAAAATTGTGTTTTTGGTGTTTTTAACATGCTCTTGTAGCATTTTTCTCATGATGGGAGACAAATATTAAGAAATCGAAGGCTAAAATTACATTTCTGCATATTTCTTTATTCAAATTGTTATGAATAGAAGCAGACGAAAAAAGTTAGTTTGAAAAAAGTCTGTCTTGGTTACAGAAAATCTACAATCGGCGGGCCACAAGCTCCATACTCCACTCCATTCTGATGCATCCACTTAGAGACGACTAGACCCATGAACGTCTTTGTTTTCCTCGTCTGAGCTGAAATCTGGCTCAAAACTGTGCAGCTTTGATTTTGCTCGACATTTTTGTCGTGCCACTAATGTTAGCTTGGGGTTGTGAGGGGCTGTAAGAGAATGTAAACAAAGAGATGATGGGAAGCGTTGGCAGGCTTGCTCTGCGGCAACGATCGGGTCCACAACTTTGAGGAAAGTTTCTAGTTAACTACTGCCGCTCTGCAAAAACTATGTCCTAAATAATGACCCTTTTTTGTTTGTTTTTGGCTCAAAATGGCAAAATCCTAGTTGAGACCAAGGGAAAAACTTTTACAATAGATCAAAAGTTGATCTGTGGGACTAATTAAGTAATAATGTATCTGGTTCATAATTATCACAATGGAGTACTGGGGCCGCCAATTAAAAAATAATTAAAGAAAGAAAATAAAGTAAATATATGAGATAAAGTAAAAAATGCAGTCATTAAATAATGACAAAAAATCCACATTTTACTAAAATAAACTGGTAGAATTATGAGTAAAAAAGTCAATATTTTATCAGAAAATAGTTAAAATGTTGTTATAAATTCAGAATTCACAAGAATAAACTCATAAATTAATAAGGAAAAAGCCTGTTTTTCTAAGAAAAATATAAACTACAAAAAAAGAACCAATACGACATTTCAGAATGAGAGACAGAACGCATTGTACGATTACATTGGTTTTCTATATAAGGAAATATTAAGTCTTTTAGCGAGTCAATATTGGTTTGTTGCAAGTATAAGGAAATTAAAATGATTTTTCAAGAAAACTGGGCCTCTTTAGAAGAACCACCATTTACATCATCATAATACATTTATATTATGACACATGAGTTCCTATGTTAAACCTAAGTTTTGTGGCATTAACATAAACTGATATATTGATGGATGTTGCGTGTAATGTGGATGGAAGTTTATATAACCAACTTTATTTTTGTAAAATGAAGTAAAATCTTGACTTTTTCTCACATAATTTTATGACATATTCTGGTAAATCTGTGACTTTTTATTCATATTTTTGTGACTTTATTCGCATATATATATTTTTTTCAATTTTCTGATGGCTTTAATACTCTGTCGTATATGTCCCTTCCTCTTCATATCCGTTCAGTATATTTACATAAAGGGACTCCCAATGTTTTACCTTCGCAAACGCAGCAAAGACAAAGTTGGCTCTTGTAATTAATTCTCAAAAGAGCGTACAACTTTGTATAAATGTCGAGGGATTAAACAACAACAAAAAAAAGTGCTTCTGCGAAGCAATAAGAAAAAGTAATTAACTTCTCTAGCCCGGGCATGGCAGTAAACACATGCGAGTCCTGGCTTTGTTGTCTCTTTTGGTTGTGTTGCTGCGTCACTCACAGTTTTTGTCTTGGTTGTGATTATTAATGGCTGTTTTACATTAACCTCGCTCTGCTAATATACTGGGCTGGAGCGGCAGAGGCGGCCTGTCCCCGCCGTCCAGCCATGGCTGGAACAGCCACTCCGCCGTGCAGCCCCCTTCACTGCGACCAAGATTAATGAAACCAGCGCCGTTTTTAATTAGCATGGCCGCAGTCATCAATTATGGCTGCCCCACCCTAAATACAAATATTGTTATATTTGGGGGGAAATTTGTTGATTTATTTCATTGTGGTGTCCGAAGCAGTGAGATGAATGGCCTCCCATCATAGTCATTTGTGCGGATGAGGAGCAGAGAAGGAGGGAGGGTGGGGCGGGTCGCTGCTGCAGTACAGTACAGGCCGGTGGGGGTAAAGTCAACTCGAACGGGCAGGAAGCAGCCGGCGTCTCTGTATCCCTCTGCTGGGATCCCGCTCCCAACAACAATCACCAGGTTAATCGCTTTTCCTGACTAAACATGGAATGGGTTAACAAACACTTAACCAGGTATTTTAAACCAATCATTGCCCTGTTATTAAACTATGATACTGAAGATGTCAACGGCTTTAGTATTCGAGGCACCACGCTACTATATTCCTGCTAAAATAGTCGGTTCACTTCAAGTAGCTCAATTTAAAACCAAACCAGTCAGGGCAGGGAACAAAAATATTTCATCTGCAGAGATACCTAATCTTCAGACATAAGATGCTCCTTGGTTGATCATTTGCTTATTTGATCATTTGTCCTCCTTAAAATACATTTAAATTTAAGTTGTTGTTAGTTTACTTAACAGACTGAATGCTAACTCTTACCCCACGACTTCCCTCTCTACATTTAGCCCTCCAAACAGAGAGTTATGATAAAATATTCTCTTCAAATTTCGGATTACTCTACCCCATGATGATGTCATCATTATTCGCCGTATTATTTCTTCTTCTTTATAATTTGCTATATTGATTTATCTTTAAAACAGTTTTTATGGGAATGTTTGTTATTCTTTTTTTATTATAAATACAGTATTTTTTACATATATTTTGATTAAATTACACAATCATTTCACAATGAATCTAAAACTGTCCAAAAAACTCAATTCACCTTGGTAAATTTAGTCATTTATGGCTGCAAAGAGCACAAAAATTTAGATCAAATTATTTTTATGTTTTAGAGCAAAAATTAAACAGGCAGAGACAAAATAAAAATGTATACTTTTATAAATAAAGCAAAAATTAAGTCAAACTAATGTCTAAAAACCAGCTCCATTGAACCACAAAGTTCCAAGGATTTACATGTCACAACTCTTATGATGATTGTTTTTAACCCCAAAATTTAGAAAGTTAAAGCTCTTTGAATCATTCACATTAAAACTTTAATGAAAACATTTTAACAGGGCTTTGGTTTCATTCCTGCATCTTTTTAAACGTCTGATGTGATTGGCAAACTCGCTGGTGTGTTCAGGGACCACTGAGGGTCAAGTTTAAAATTTTTTGCATTTTACTTTAAACTCTCCTCGCCTTCATTTCACAGAAACTGATAAGCAAAGTTTTAATTTTTTAAAAAGGTTTAAAAAAAATAAAAAACTTTTGGTCCTATGTTCTCATTTGATGAGATTAAACAGCAGGGGTGCTTAAGGAGAAAGTTCCAGAGTTCACATATGAATGCTGGGCCAATCTTTTAGCTTTACTTTGTAAAAAGTTTAAAATTACAATCATGTACAGCTAATGTTGTAACATCAAATAACAAACATATATTACACTCTTACATAGCCAGTATTTGTGTAAAATTTTTAATGCAAAAGACCTCGCAGTGCTGACTTCTCAGGCAGCACCAATCCAGTTTAACGCCGAGACTTAGTTCCCCAGTACGTTCCTCTTTTTCCTTTCATTTGATTTTGACACAATAAGACTCTCGCCTGCCTTTTGTTGCTTTTAAATGTTATAATGTCATCATGAAAACAGTCGTGCTTTCTCGCCCTGCGCTCTTCCAAGAACAGAGGAAATTGTCCGAGTCCAAGAGCGTCACTTAAATGTGATCTTTACTTTAATGCTGGCAGGAAGCAAATATTCGTATGTGTGGAAATCTTATGGAGTCACAGATATAGAAATTATCCACTACATTAATTTGATATGTGTTTTTTTTTTTTACTTGATTCTGGAAACCAGCTGCAAACACACATCTGATAATTCTTCTTCCAACATACAAGTTTTTGCAAAATTTTTATAAACTCCACCTGACAACATCAAAACTTCTTAAATATAAAATAACTCCTTAGAGTTATAGCTATAATCTGAGGATTCCTGTAAAGAAGGGCCATACTTTCACTATACTTGCATGTGAAGAAGTACCAGAATTGACTGGAGCGCCACCCGGCATCCCCACTCCCCCTCTGAACAGTAACTCTTTTTTCAGGTTCCTGAACATGCTTCTGCTGCTTTTCTTCATTCTTAGAGAAAACTGAACTGTGTTCATCCTGCATTTAAACCTGATGGCTTCCTTTAAGAACTTGATATTTTTGCCTCAGCTACAGTGTGCTGCCTCATCCCAGACACGAAACACAGTCTCCTCTAACAACAAAGTTTATTCATCTGATGAGATTTATTCAAAAAGAAAGTTCCTTTATCTCAACGTTAGTTTTTGCCAGGGTGAGCTGTGCAGCTCCAATGAATCTGAAATAGTTGTGAAAAGTCTTGAATTGAACCAGACTGCGTAAGATCATTTCTAAATCCAATGATACCAACAAAAAGACAGGAAAGTTTCTAGGTTGGCATGGAGTAAGCCTTCTCTTATTTCCTATCATCCCTTTGTTTACACTCTCTCCCTCTAACTTAGTGTCTCACATCTCAAAGCTAACAAAACAACAAAAATGTTGAGTAATATTGGAGCTATACAGTACAGTTTTAGGCCAGAGACCAGCTCAGACGAGGAAAACGAATGCATACATGGATCTATTTGTCTGCAAGTATCAGAATAGAGCTGAACAGGGAGCTTATGGCCAGCCGATTGTAGCTTCTACGTAGCAGCTACAGCCTGTTTCAAACAACTTTTTGGTATGCTGCTCATTCACCATAATTTGAATGTAGAAATACACATTTTTAAGCTAAATATTTTTAATATTTATCCTCCACCATGATAAAAAAATGTTTTCGAAAAGATTTTAAAAACAACAGTAACATAATTTTCATTGGAGTGGCTCTTTAAATAGTTGTTAAAAGTCTTGAATTCCTTCTGATTATTTCAAAATAAAGTGACACTGATAAAAAGACAAGAAAGTTCTGAGATTGGTTCCATTCAGGAGGACTGTTGAAAAAACCTGAACTCCATTAAGGTGCTTTTTTTAAAGGGCTGCATAAAAGTAAGAACTTTGAAGCAAAAAAATAAAAAATAAAAAACACTAGCAAAAGAAGGAATCACAACAGCATGTTCAACAATTTCATCTTTTACAGATTAAAGAAAAGCTTCTACTGGTTTCGACTCTAAACTTGTTAATATTCTCCTAAAAATTGAGTTATAAGGAAAAATAAACTTCTGCAGATGACACAGTTGAGGGAAAAAAGAGGCGCCTTGTGAAGCTGGCGTCTGCTCTTTCTCACATGTGCAGAAGTTTGACTGCTCTGTGTCGTGTTCGCTGCTCGTCTGACTCCTGAGATGTAAGAAAGTCCTTCTTTGCGGTTTGCCACGCGGGTGTGTGTTTTCGCTGGCGGTGAGCCACCGGCCGTTTCTGACGGCCGTGCACGCGCGCGCGGATTTCAAAGTCGCTCGGCGATGGCCGCTGACCCGGGAGAGAATGGTGGGAAACATCTTGCATATTTTATGAGGCTCGGGAAGCCCACCTCTGTCTTCCCCACCCTGTGAGCCGCGGTGTCCAGCGGCGGCACACACACTCCCATACACACCAGCAGCGAGAAATAATGTTTTAAATGCAATCATTGTCAGGCCCAAACAATGTCATTTATCAAGGGAGCATTTGGGACTGTATAATAAGTTTCAGATTATTAATACAATTTTTCATCCTCTGTCAAGCCTATCTGATTTATGGCACGCGTGTGATCTAAGGTGATCATTGAATTACAATTTCAGTAATAAGAGAGAGAATGGACCTGGTCTTTTACTTCTGCCCACTGATGCACATCCCCCCCCTCTGCACCCTCACACACACCCCACGTTCACACACACACAACTCCTGAATAAACAGCATTCTGGCCGACACACACACCGGTCACAACAGTTCTGTCTGCGTTTAACTTCTGCTGCAGCTTCGTAACTTTAACACGCTCGCTTCTCCATTTTAGTGTGTTTAGAGGGGGGGTAAATAAACTAGCTCAGATTAAGAAGGAAACTCATTAATTTAAAGTGGAATGGGGGCCCAGAGGGTTGATACCAGGACCCCGTCAGAGGTGCAGCGTGGGGATGGGAGTTCCTACAGGAAGCAATCCTTCACAACTCAATGCTCTTTCATGTACGGACTTTTTCAAAGTGCCTGTCGCTACGGCCTCTTACTGGTACCTACGGTGGCCCTGAAGTGCAATAAATCACTCAAAAACATGTTAAAGAGCAGCATTAAAAAAGCAAAAAAAAGGCATCACATTTTAAAGTCAATTGCAAAAAAACAAAACAAAATGAAAAATATTTTTTTTGTAAAACAAAATTAGTTTCTAGAAGTCAAAATGAAATGTTAGAAGAAGAAACCGGAAAAGGTAAAGGTAAGTATATCTCTGATTGGATGATGACGTTGGAGTTTTGAGTTTTATCAAATCATCAGTGACCTCATATTAATGAAATTTGGCGATGAGTATAGAACATGTCTAGTACAGATCATGCCAAATAACTTTCACTTGAAATGATGGACAAACGTCATCATCCAATTAGTGATGTCCAATAGTACCTTTTCTAGTTTCTTGTGTTTTGTTTTTAAATGTTCATTTTTGATTTATATAAATTACTTAGGTACTATCACTGATTAGATGATGATGTTTGTCCAACATTTCAACCAAAAGTTGAATTTTTTTTTTCTTTAAAATGTTTAATTTTTTCAAATTGTTTTTTAATTTCTGGAATTTTATTTTAAATTCTATATTTGTTTTGTTTATAATTATCAATCCTTAAATACGTTTTTGACTTTGAGTGATTTGTTGGTGTGATTTGCCATTCAGGGCCACCGTAGTTTCCCGACGTCCTGAACTAAACTACAAGGAAACAAAATAAAAGTAGGAATGTCAGCAGCGTCCCTCCCCAGGGTCACCTCCTTACCCCCCCAAGCTTGCATCCCTATAAAAAAAGAAACCAAACAAAACCCTGATGTGAAATTCTCTCCAGGTAATTGAGTAAAAAGCGAGCCCAGCTATCATAATGTTCTGGATCCGGTCTGAACAAGTATTTTGGAGATTGCGGCTCTTGTTGCGGCTTTATCAGATTAGCCCGCTCGTTAAGGGGCCTGCCCATCCACATCATACATCACCCGCTTTGATTTCTGTTTAGAGCAAATTTGGGGAAGCTGTTAATTGGATTGCATGAGTGGAGCCCCAGTTGAAGACGGCACACAGCAGAGCACCCCCCAACCCCACCTCCACCCACCCACCCAACCAACCCCAGCTCTCCTCCCGAGAAGCTCCGAAAACCGCCAACTCTCCTCACGATCGCCACAATTTATGGCACGTTTTTCTCTCTATTCTTAAAAGATAATTAGGTTTATCATCTCCCCCCCACACACACACACCCTCCCCCTATTACTTTTTTTTGTGTACTTGAGAGCAAAAAGAAGGGAAAAAAACATAAATATTTCTGCAGCACAGCAGTGCTGGCAGGTGAGCCTAATGAAATTCTAGGAGTGTAATTTGATTTACGAGGTGCTAATGCAGCCTGATATTAGAGAGAAAAAGCTCCGATATGGCTGCCTTGTGCTGTATTTAAGGCCTATCAGAAGCCTGATAAAGAGCATCCTGTCCTCAGCGCTGCGCCTGAGTTATTGTTGCAGATATTCATATTGATAGTAATTCTTCGCGACGCAATTTAGTTGCCGCAATATATAAATATGGAGGTGATAGTTAATTTTGTCGACTGCACAGATTGCGAAGCTTTAAATTCAAGGCTTCTAAAAGACGTTTGAGTTATCTGGACGCTGCGTCGGGCGCGCTGCGAGCAGTCGCGCAGAGGAGTTTGACTGCATTAATCAGCTATTTTTTTTTTTTTTTTTT
>NC_050527.1:30056048-30060027 GCF_002922805.2 Oryzias melastigma
CCTTGGCGGCACCTCCCCTCGGCCTGCTAAGTTATGGGCAGAATAACTGCAGCAATATTAAGATAACATTTCCTGATTGTTTGTCAGACAGCGGGTTCCTTCACCCCGCTTTCATCGCGTCCACTGTGTTCATTAAATTGACAATTTGTATTTGCCCTACAGCGGGATAAACAGCAGCTTATCTGATGGGCTTGGTCTTTTATTATTTATTTCATTATCCTTTTTTTTCCTCTTCTCTCCACCCCCTCGCCCCCCCTTTTCTCTGGGGATTGAAGGTAAACATAAATCAGTAACCCGCATCTCTGCTGTTTATATTGCAGCCTTACGCAGCAGCTCCCGTCTCGCAGGAGCTTAATCTCCAACACTCGTTGGGGTTTTTTCGGCTGCTGCTGTTCCGCTGCTGCTCCACTTGTCCTGGGAGACTTCCTCCCTCCGCACACTCGGAGTTGTTGCGCGCAGCAGGCCACAGACGGATGTCTGCGTTCATTTGAATGTGAACCGCCCCGGATTGGATCGGAGACCACACCGACTGTGTTCTCTGTGAGCGATGGCGTTGCCCTCCTCAATATCTTATCAGGGAGAGGAGCCTGTCGTCGGTCAATGTTACGCCCAAAAACCAAAGAAAAAAGGCAGCCAAACCCGCGCCTTTACTTAGGAAATAGTTGTCCCGGAAAATTGAATCTTTTGCCCATTTTTTACCCAACACCCTCCTCTAATCAGGTTTCCATTGACCACAGTTGGAGGAAGAGCTCCTCCCGAGACGTCTGCGTCGGTCCGAACGCAGTCGGACGGCATTTAAGGCTCACTCAGTCTTCCTACCAATATCTCAGAGAGCTCAGGGCCAAATGATTTAATCTTCATTCAGCTAATTTAGTCTGGATCTAAGCTGCCGGTTTGTCGAAGTGCAGAGTGATGGAGTCTGAAAACAGGATGAGGGAGGAAAAACAAGAGAGGAGGGGAAAACGGAAGGAAGAGGGAGGGAAAGCGGGAGAGATGAAGTTAGAGCGATGGAGGGAAAAAGAGAAACCAGGGGGGAGGAGGAGGGGGAGGTGGAGGGGGCTGAAGATGATGATCCATCCTGACCCTAGTGAATGCTGTCATGTTCCTCCCTCAAGGTAATCTCTCTCACTCACTCGCTATTTTGCATGTGAAAATGCTCTCCTGACAGTTGCATATCAGATAAATTTTCTCCCCCCCTCGCTTGCTCCCCTCCCTTCCCTTCGCCAAATAAACAACAGTCTTCACTTTGAAGTTGTCTGTTTGTGTCAGTTTGGCTTGAGGCGAGCGGCGGCCTCTTCCTCTCTCTGTCTTTGTGCTGTGGTGCGGATTATTTCCCCTCGCAGTGGCCAGATGCATCAACACAAAGCGGACAAAAAGTTTGTCGGATATTTGGCTGTATGAAAGCTCAAACTTTAAATCTGGTTATTCAAAAAAAATTGAACATGACTTCAACTTTCCTGACCATTTTGATGCCTTTTTTTACAAAAAAAAAAAAAAAAAATCTCCCCAAATTCTCATTTTGCAGCATCTCTTTTATTAAGCACCACCTCACCACTTGGGGGTGGTAGTGAGTTTGTGGTAATGAGTCAAGTTGTTCTTTCTATCCTGGATTAAAGGGATAACACCTCCTCCGGTGGAACTGGTGCTGGCTGAAGTCAGGAGAGAAGTGGTGTGTTGAGTGCTGCCTGAGCTGAACCATAAACATAATAGAAGGAGCATGGAGCTCTCTGAATCTTCTAGCAGAAAACATGGAAGAACAAGATTTGATGATGTATTGACTAGAGTAGAATGTATTAACGGATGTGGATTCTTGATTTCCCTCCAGTTCCTGATGAACTCTTATGTAATATCAATTTTAAGACACAAAAATCAGGCAAACTGGTTTAAGTGTTATTTGGATTTGGTTTATTTTAAGGAATCAAAGCAAAAGGTTACTAAAGAAGACAAAGGAAAGAAATATATATTGATAAATGTAATCAACTTGACTTCATTGGAAAAATATTTTTTTGTATACATTCACATAAACATATAAATGTATCCTGTATAATTACTTTTAATATCAAAATAAGTTGGGCCGGGAATCTATAAAAAAAATTAATTAAATAAATAATCGCAAACCAGGGGAAATATTAATCCCGATTAATTGCAATTAATTTTTTTGTATTTACAGCATTTGCCGACCACTTATAATCCGCAAATAATCACAAAATGAAATTTACATGACATGACAATGCGCCGGACCGTGGATTAGATATCAAGATTAATATCAAGATTAAAGTACTAAAAACCGATTGAATATTTATTTACTTTGTAAATAACCATTGTATAAGTGGGAAAAGAACCCAATCAAGTGTTTTAATGCGCGCTGTGGATGACTGCACCGCTCAGGGAAAGATAAAGACTGCTGCTCCGAGAGGTGTGATTAATTTGCGTTACTAAATATTAACGCGTTAATCATAATTTGTTAATTGCGTGTGTTAATGCGTCAACATGCACATCCCTAAAAAAATGACATATTTGTACTTATACATAAAATACATGACACATTAAAATGAAGTTTGTCAAAAAATGTAAATTATTTGCTTGGAAAGAAGTGGAAGGAAGCAAATGTCTGTAATCCATGATAACTCTATATAACTATTTGTATCATATTTAATACAGCATATGCATTTTTGAGATTCTTGTTGTTAGCATGACCCCAACATTCACAAAAAATAGGGGTGTAATGTTTAATCTATTAATCAGTTAATCAAGTTCTCTTTCTATGATTCAACAAGACTGATGTGTCTGAGGCAAAATGTTAATCAAACTGAATAAAATTAACCGATACCACTAAAAAAATTTCAAAATTAGATAAATTGAAATTAGATTGAGAAATTGTAGATTTATTTTAATATAAGCCAAAAATAACCAAGTACAATGACAGTGGACAACACACGTGATGGCAGCAAAAACTGATCAACCTTCATTCCAGTCCAATGTGTGGAAACAGTTTGGATTTTGCAGACAGTGTGATAGAATGTTCTAATGATGTTCATTTTGTATTATTTTTTACATAAACACAAAACTGGGCGGAACTTTATCAAACTAAAATGTGAATAAATGTACCATTAATTCTTGCTTACTTGCTTGCTTGTACAAAAATGATTATCTGAAAAGAAATAAAAGCAATCTAGAAAACGTCTACACTGTTCAGTCCCCATGTAATTATGTCTAAGTCACACTGGTCAAGTTTTTTGGCTAAAGATGTCCTGGATGGATTTGAGGTCAGTGAATCGGATCCAATTGGATTGTTCAAAATAAACCAATATCAGCTATGAATCGTATCAGCAAAGAAATATTATAAAAATTAAATGAAATAAATTGTTACACCCTTATTAAAATTCATCATATTAAACGTGGTCCATGTTTTCTGCCTGTAGTTCATCATCGTTCCACTAGGGGCAGTAGAAGGACTTTTACTGCTCATTTCAAAATGGCTGCTGCCATGAAATCATTTTTGGAGGGAAAGGTTTTGCTAATTTTCAAAACTTTATGTTTAGAATAGCTAATCTATTGTTATTAATTGTAATAAGACTATTTGATTAATTGAAATAATGTAAAAATTATTGATGATTATTATTTTTTTAAATACAGTTTCAGCATGTAAAAAAATGTGTGGATCAAATTTGAGACAGTGGGTAAATGAGGTACCTTTTTTCCTTAACACTCTTTTCAATATTTTTTTTTATCTTAAACTAACATCGTTATGATCAAAAACTTACCAAATGATCCAACAGATCATAAATGATACTATCTTTATCTCAATAAAAACATGATATGTCAAATGTTTTTGTGAATTTATCAGAGTTTAGAAGACATCTTTAAAAAAGTATTTTCAGCTAATTCTTTGATCTAAAGGGCTAAATAGGGTTTAACTTTACTGTTTTTTTACATAATCTGATTCATAACTTCTATCGAAATATATATATGTGTGTAT
>NC_050527.1:30060426-30064599 GCF_002922805.2 Oryzias melastigma
ACAGTTATTAAATATACTTGAGTATGAGTATGGCAAGTATACTAAAGACCATGTAAGTTTAGTGTAGGAAGTACTAACTAAATACTTCTTGAAACTAAATTGGAACATTTTATGGTTACTATTTATACTGTAGATGGTATGTAAAAAGTACATTTTAAGTACATTGCCCTTACTTTTAGTATAAACTAAATATACTTTTGAAAAAATATATTTACATGAGCTTCTTTTTTACTAAGGGTTAAAGTAAATGATGATGTAGAGTCAGGAGTTGTTCTCCCTTTCTTGTAGTTCCTTTAGTCCTTGTCTGGATGGTGACTTAGTTTGGTGGAACAGACATTTTTACAGTAATGATGACAGCTTGACGTGAACTTAGAAAATAAATAAAGACTTGAATTAAACCAAACTCTTCCTTGGGCGGCTTTTTTCTGATGGAGGACTGTGACGTCACAGTCAAACAAGAACAGTTCACTCACTTGAATATCTTCACTCTGTAGCCAAAAAAAACAAAACAAAATGTTACTATATAAAGATTATTTTTTATTTTTCTCAGAAAGCAAACCTTCAAATGTGCAGGAATAATTGCTGTGTTATAAATTAGTGCTGATCAATTATTTCATTTGGATATATTCTGGTTGAAGTGCAGCTTCATGTTTGTGTTTTAATTTAGCATATCTCTCTCTGAGGATTATGGGTAATATGCACTGGATATCCTTTGCAGTGTCAGGAAGTCATTGACAGATGCTGCATATTTGAATAATAGAATCACAAAAATGCAGCTGGTATGTTCAGAAATGGGTAACAGAAGCACACCATCATGAAATCCCCTATTAGCAATATGCTAATGTTTTCCAACTAATTTAAAATGTTAATCTTATTATTTGCTTTAAAATGTTCACATTCACCTACATTAATAAATGCATGTAAGGGAATTGGTTATCCTTTCTTGCATTGCCTTTTTTTAATAAATATTTTACCGTACAGAAGGATATTTTTCCAGGAAACTTGAAAGCTAGGTCAAATTATATTAAAAAATAAAGACTTGTGTGTACTTTGTGTTCTCCTCTGAGCACCAGAACTTTATTTTTTTGTTGTTGTTGGTCTTAAATCCATCTCTCTACAACCATTTCCTCCTTCCACCACACATGCTCGCTCAGCTTAACCCCTTCCCTCTGTCTCACCTCCTGCTTCCAGTGAGTTTTGGCTGTTTAGCAGCAGTGTGAATATGTATGGGCGAGACGGTGGATTGTGACGGGATCTGACACTCAGGGACAAGATCAAAGCGCTCCATCTGATCCCATAAAAACAGACGCAAACCTTCCTCTCATCCTTACAAAACCCCCTCTGACTCTGCCAGCCCGGAGTCCTCCATCTGCTGCTTTCCTGCCTGTCTGTTCTCACTCGTTTTTTTTTTTTCCTGCCATCTCGGTGTGGCCGCGTCCAAGGCCCTGCCGCCTGACGCTGCGATTAGACCCCATGATAAACAATGGGCCGTCGAGCTCATAAAGCAGGAGTGTTGTGCATAATGCGTACAATAAAAGATAGCATCTCTTCACTCATCTTATTTACTTCTCCCGCCGTGTCGGGCGGTTCTGGGAAAACACAGAAAGGGAGGAAGGAAAGACGGATGCAGAAATGTTTCGACTGGCCAAAGGAGATCTTGACTGACTGGGATGATAAGAGTCGGAGGAAACGGGGCTCTTCAAAAGCACATTTGAGCTCCGAGCCGTTCTAAACTTGCTCCATCCTTCCTTGAAACTTAAAATGTCCTCTCAAGCGGTGCAGGACGACATCTATATCCCATTTGGATTCGTCTTTACACAAGATATAGATTGATACGGAAGCCAGGACACATTTTTTTTCTCTATCTCTCCTTTCCTTCTGCCCCCCCTCCATCTTTAATTCCCTCTATTCTCCTTTTTCCACTCCCTCCCTTCCAGTAAGAAAGATGTATGAGTTTGAATTATTGATTCAGACACATGCTACATGCTGCTCGGAGTCATTATTTGTTCAGGTGAGTGTCATGCTGCTCGCTATGAAACAGATACCTCGGGGATTAAGCGACACAATCAGGACTTAAAGACAGCCGCCCTCCCTAAAATAACATGGCCCTCACTGCAAGACGAATGCCTCCCGAAACCCGACTTCATTTGTTTATGACTCGCACATTAGTCATTCTGCGGCTAAATTATAGCGCCAGGGTAAAGATTAATTCAAACGCAGGCTTTTTTTTTTTTTCTCCTATTGTCTTTGTGTTCGTTGAAGCCCAATAATGCGGCAGATGAATCCGGGCCTGAACATCCTACACACTGATTCAGAGGAGGAAGCCGCTTCTGTCGGGCCGTGGGCGGGAAAGAACAGACAGATGTCCAGAGCGGGACAGAATGACATGCATATTCAGATTTTTATTTTTTTTTTGCTTAAGAGAGCACCAAACGGCAGAGCGGCGTACAGGAAACGAGAGGCTAAAGAGAGGCGAGTTGGTGAGGAGGAGGATGTTTTGTAGAGACAAGGCTTCTACACACGGGGGTAAAATGTTGTTAACTGTTCATTTAGCACTGGTTAAGTGGTAAGGGACAGTGGACAGGTGAACTCTATTCCCCCCAATGGCCCTGCAGGGTGTATGTGTGTGTGTGGAGTGTAACAGAATTTCTGTAGTCCTCTGGGCCCTGGTGCAAAGCAGAGAATAAATGGTGGAGGTGGCAGGCCAGGACAGAAAAATCAATGCCTGCTTATACAGACATGACACACCAGCAGCCAACTGCCTTCTGTGTGTGCGCGAACACAATCACAGGGGCCCCCGTGCTCTGCGGGTGTCCACGGACCCCCTCCTCATCTCTCACGGGGTGGATTTTCCTGTATTTTACATCAGCTTTAGGATCAGTAAACCGCTCTTATTTCTCATTCCACTCTTGTCCTGCAGGAAGTTCGAATGCGAGCTGTGCGACCGCTCGTTCAGTGAAAAATGGGCCTTGAACAACCACATGAAGCTGCACAGCGGGGAGAAGCCGTACAAGTGCGCCTGGCCGTTCTGCCACTACTCCTTCCTCAACCTGTCAGCCATGAAGGACCACTACAGGACACACACTGGTGAGGCACACACCGCCAATTGTTCCCTCATAAACGTGCTATCTGACAGTGCAAACTCTGCGAACGCTCGTCTAAATTCACTTGGAACAGCCCCGTTCTTTCCTCTATAGCTGCAAACTATTCCAGCAAAGAAAGTTTATATGAAGTGTGAAAATCTCACTTTAATTATGAATCTTCGCAGCTTTGGTTGGAATAAATATCTACAAGTTTTTGGCTGACGAGAGCCTCGACTTGTCCATCTGTACCCGCTTTCAACATCCAGGGAAGTCAAGTTCCTGGCAGACTTAAAGACACTTGTTAGATGGTTAAACACACCTCCTGATCCTGATAGGACTTCCATTGTTATTCGGCGCGCTAACGGCCAGTTGATCGCCAAGGAGAGGCGAAACAGCACGGGGATGTTTGTGTTTTTGTTTTCTGCCATCCTGCACATTTGGAGGGTTGAATGTTAACAAAAAAAATAGAGCAGTGTGCATCATGTCTATTTTCCCAGAAACTCCATCTGGACACCAAGTGTATTTTCCTCAAATCCAGCTGGTCCGCAAGTGTGTTGTCTTCAAATCCATCTGATGCTCGAGATAATGTTTCCTACGCCCAGGCTTGCTTCTCTGCGAGGCGAAGCGGTGGGAAAAGAGGAGAGAAATCCTTCAGAAGTTTTTCACAGATTATTTTTATTTCTCCCACCACTGATCCATAAAGGAGAGCATCGAAAAATCCTAAACTTAAACCCCAATCATAACATTCTTTATGGCACCTATAGCATGTGAGTTTAAGATTTGTTTTAAACGGACAATAGGACTTTTTTTCATGGTAAGCGGGCTGTCTTCATCTATAATTTTTAACTCTAAAACTAATACATTTATCATTTTATTTTATTTATTTTTTGGTAGCAGTTTAGATATTTTTTAAAAGTGTTCCCATTGATCTTTTAATTACAATTTTTCTGTTTCTAACCAAAAAAGAATGAAAAAAATGATTTTCTTGGACCTAGTTTCTGCAGAGCAGCAGTTCATTTGATTTTTTTGTTTTTTTTTACTTTCAGATTATAGAAACAAACAATAGAAAATGACTACACAAAAAAAGAAA
>NC_050527.1:30064844-30065498 GCF_002922805.2 Oryzias melastigma
TATTTTTATTTCTCCCACCACTGATCCATAAAGGAGAGCATTGAAAAATCCTAAACTTAAACCCCAATCATTACATTCTTTATGGCACCTATAGCATGTGAGTTTTAGATTTGTTTTAAATGGAATATAGGACTTTTTTTCTTGGTAAGCGGGCTGTCTTCATCTATAATTTTTAACTCTAAAACTAATACATTTATCATTTTATTTTATTTATTTTTTGGTAGCAGTTTAGATCTTTTTTAAAAGTGTTCCCACTGGTCTTTTAATTACAATTTTGGTGTTTCTAACCAAAAAGGAAAGAAAAAAAGGATTTTCTAGGACCTAGTTTCTGCAGAGCAGCAGTTCATTTGATTTTTTTTTTACTTTCAGATTATAGAAACAAACAATAGAAAAGTATTGCACAAAAAAAAATAATAATAATAATACGGAGTATGGTTAGTCTGGAGTTTAATACACTTTCTTATTAACTATTACATATGTTATTTCACATGATTTTATGGGAGTGACTTGTGTCATTTAGAAATTCTTTCCACCTAATCCACTCATTATCATATTTATATCTCCTTATTTAAAGATTTCGTGTCATTTTTTTCTATAACAGCAATTTCCTTAACAATTTTAATCCAGTCCTGTTGCCGGGGAGGCTCTGGTTGT
>NC_050527.1:30065553-30069855 GCF_002922805.2 Oryzias melastigma
AAATGCATATCTTCCTTCAGAACAATGTCTTCTATGTTTCTGAGTTCATTCGAAATCCCCTTCTGAGCTGCGAGAAGCCCCACTGGCGTAGAGCAGGGGTCTGCAACCTGCGGCTCCAGAGGCACATGTGACTCTTTTACCCCTCCATTGTGGCTCTCTGGTTTAAAAAAAAATAAAAAAATAAAAAACTTTTAAATTTTAAAAAGTAACCTTTACATAAAAAGTGAGAAACTCAAACTGTAAGTCATAAAAAACAGTTGAAGGACAGTACTAGTACAGTTAAACTACAACATTTTGACAACTTTTTGTGCATCCTGTCCTTTAGAAAATCAATGGACGTTAATTAGCACTTAATTAATTAGCTCAGATTTCATTTCGGCTTTTAAATGTATATTTGATGCACAAAAAAACAGTTCAATTATCTGTATTTTTATTTAATCACTTCTGACATTATCTTTGGTGATATTACTTTAGCTCCATTGAGAGGATCTCATGTGGCAGGTTGTATTTTATTTTTGAAAGGAACTCACATGAAATTCTGTCAAAAGGCAATTTTCTTTTAATGTTTATGTTTTATTCATAAAAAATGAAAAACATTTCATTTCATCTGGTCCTGATTTACAACAATTTGAGAAAAAAAAAGCTCAGAATGCAATTTTGCGCTTAATTTAAAAAAAAAAAAAAGTTCTCCACCATCAGAAAAATTCCACAAGAACATGTTAAAAGCACAAAAAACAACATTTCAAACCTGATTGGGTTTTAAACTACAAAAAAACTCAGATTTTCAACTATTAAAATCACAAATCATGGATATTATTTTTTATTTTTCTTAGTTTTTTTGTAACACAACAAGCCATTTTTCTCTTTATTCAGTCTCTCTTTTTGTCTCTGTACACACAGTCGAGTGCACTGTGGGACTGCTGGAAATTGTGCTTTTCTGCTCTCAGTGCAAACTTTAGGTAGACAGATGGTTCAGTGGGTGGTGGGCGGATACCTCCTGGAATAATAGGCCCCTGGATAGGGGTCTAAGTCAGTCTCTTTGGAGGTGTCGTTGCGCTGCAGCCCGGCAGACTTTAGTTCCATCCCACACACGCGAGTCCTTGATGCCCCGTTACCTCACTGACTGAAGCAGCAGCAGCCAGTGGCCTGACAGCCTGACTGAGCACTTGCACGAGGGCCCTCCATCCGTCACTGTTGCCTGCCGCGCATGCAGGTTCACGCGTGTGCCCGTCGCAGTGCTGGATGTTATTTTAAATGGGTTGTAGCAGTGATGCAACGTCAAGGCGCCGCTGACATAATTAGACGTTTTATTTTCATTTGTTTCCAGCTCTCATCATTCCCCATCAGGCGGCTGCCGTCACACGCTGTCGTATAGCTGTCACCTGTAAAGGTGGCATGTTGTGGCGTTCCTAAAGTGTGTGTTTGCAGGACACGCTCTTGAAGAGGTGATTGAGTAGGGAAAAGCAACTGAATGCGCGAACCAGAAAGATCAAGGGTGAGCAGGTATGAAAGCCAAAGAATACGCATGAACCACATTTTGTCGTGTACAACGAGGCCTAACTTGATTAGTGACAGTCTGAAAGCTAACACAATTTGCTCTACGATGACCTCCAACGCTCCTTTGTCAGTGGGCGCGCCCGGCTTGGACGCCCGTCCTATCTGTGCAATCGCATTCCAGCAGGTAGGCTGACACCCTGAAGTATCATCTCCATGTTTGTAATCGATTTAAAGGTTATAAAACAGCTCCATCACATGCAGTTCTAATAAAATAAAGAGATTACAAACTAATCTGTCAGGGGAACGATGGCAGTTGGTTCGAATGTGGGCCGTATAAAGTGAGGGTTTGTACTTAAGGATGCTTATAGCTACCAATTAGATAAAAACTTTTTTTACATTTACTTTGAGCTCACCTGAACCTGAACTTTTTTTCACCAAAAAAAACAAAAAAAAACAACAAAAAACAAGTATGTGTGCTTGCAAGTGAACACTGATGAGAGTTGATACAGTGTGAGAGTTTCAAAACGACGACAGAGCAGATTGTAAACAAACTGAATGCAGAAATGGACAGAACTGCTGGTACCTCACTGTTGTATAGCATAATATATATATATATATATATATATATATATATATATATATATATATATATATATATCAAATATTACTTTTCAATTGTTATTCTCAATAATTTAAATGCAAACAAGTAAAATGAGCCAGAAAAAAACAATATTTGAATATTTATTTATTTAGTTTTTTAAAGATAAAAAAATTCATAGACCTTCAAACTTCAAGTTGCCCTTTGGTCAGATTAAGACCAGATCATAAAATTGGTTTCTGAGCAGCTGCGTTCATATAAGGCATCACTTTGGCTGGTGGTAATCTGATCTGATTCATGAATTAAGATCAATGATTCACAAATCTAACCAAGATTCTTACCATTTTACCGTAATCTAAATATGTCTAACATGGTTGCTATTTGTTTGTATTTTTACTATACAAATTAAAATAATGTGTATTTCAACACCAGAATTATACAACATTTAGAATAGGAGATCAGAATCAACAAACCATAATACTTAGTTTTTCTGTCAACTTCCTGGTTAACTTCAGTAAGTATAAACGTTACTGTTGCTTATTTTACAACAAATCCTGAAAATGTTCATCAGAGTTTTCCTGTTCTCAACTTTTGCTGACTACAGTTCCAGTAGATCAATGACAAAAAGAAAGTAAATGAAGACACAGCAACACTTCTATAAAAAATATAACAACTAGAAACTGACAACTGTGTTTCCAGCAGACATGTTTCACTGTTTTCATCTCTCAGGGAAATTAATTGCAAGATTTTCAGAATATTACAAAATTCATATTCATCATATTCTTATTCAGTTTATTTTTGCATTCTCATCCACTTATTAATATTTGCTTCAATATATTTAAAAAAAATAGAGCTTATATCAGGAAAATGAACTTAAGTCTTTGGTTTTTATTTACGAAAAACACTCAATAGCTTTTCTTTGAAAATGAGAACCTTCATCGACACTTTACTTTGAAAGTTTATTTATTTCCGGCGCTTTTGGTTTGTTTATTTTATGTACTTTAAAATCCAACATTATTCTTCATGTTGGAGCAATAGTTACACTATCTGAGCTATAGTTTTACTACACTCCATTAGATTTATAAAGATCAGGAATCTGCGATCTTAAACATTACAAATATTCATATTTTCATCAATAAATCCCGTATATCTGAGTATTTGGGTACTCGTTACAGCCCTAATATCACTAAAGGTTATAGCAAAGCATGTACGCAGTATTGTGAAGTGTACTACAGTTCACAACACTTATGTCTATCTATCAATTTGATGGAAAAAAACAGTTAAAGGCAGGTGATTTGTGGTCTAGAATACCATGAAATTTTGGATTATTCCATTCAGCCGACTTTTCTGGATACAGTTTGGGATGAACCCTTCTTGCTCCAATAAGACTGTACATAGAACGTCCATTATGACACGAGTACAAGTTCATCGTGGAAGAACTGAATGACTATCAAAGAGTCCTGACCTCCACCTGAGGGTTGATGAGTGAGTCTTTCTGAATTATGCTTTTGAGGGTTATTCGGAGAAGTTGGTAAATGTTCATGTTTTGCCTCTTCTCTATTTTTGAAGCATTAATTTCACTTTACCTGGAGTCTGTTGAATTCGAGTCATTGTTCGTTTTCTTTTTTTTTCTGCTTGCAATTCTTTGCATATCCTTCACTTTAGGCCTTAAGGCCCAGTCCCACTGGCTTTCACGGCCATATCACAGTTGGAGCATGGAAAAAATGTCATTCCCATTGTACAAGATGCTGTTAGGAGCGGATTGGTAGTGCAAAGGCCGATATAGGGCCGCGGAATCAACTGGTACAAAATTTGGCCACCGTTACACGGGCCTTTAGTCAGATGCATCCATACATGAGGCTGACCCGCACAGGTGCTGCAGGTTTTTGGGTTGGCCGGGCCAGAGGGTCGTAGATTGGAGTGAACAGATCTTAACGTCTTGCCGTTCTTTTGTGACATGTACGGCCACATTAAGGGAGGTTATGAAAATGGACTTATTGTTGTATGTGGTAAATGTACTGTTAAGTTCATTCTCACTCGCTTATTGGCGTTTATTTAAGGACCCCTCCCTGTCACTTTTAGACATTTGGGGTGTCCCCAACTTGTCGGTTTTTTGACTTGCTGGCTGTTCCCATTAAATCACGGGTCCCCATCCTCCGAGCTGCAAACTGGAACCGCTCCAGTACCAGGACGCAGAGTGCACTGGT
>NC_050527.1:30071072-30082228 GCF_002922805.2 Oryzias melastigma
TTTTTTTTTTGTGGTCACTTGTGGTCAATCGGACTCCAATTTTTAGATTAAAACAGGTAGACGTCAACAACATTTCGTTCATCTCTAGTTGATAGGCGGAAGCTGCGCTCAGCCGGATCATCCAGTGTTGACAGCAGCGGGTCGCTCCTCCTGCCCCCCCTCGCCCCCTCTCCCATGCAGGTCTCCTGAGCGCTCAACTCTGCAGAACTGCAGATGAAAAGCACACATGTAATTTATCGGCCGCGTTTCCTCCTCTAGAATAATTGTGGCGACCGCGGCTGGGCAAAGGGATCGATGGTTATGGATTTTCCTGTGGTGGGGTCTTGTAGCGTTGGGCGTAATGAGAGATGGGAGGGAGGGAGACCAGGAGGAGGAGGAGGAGTGACTGCTGTTTTATTTGACTCGATGATTGGTTACTGACGACAAGTTTGGACTAGTAATAAAAGTTGTTTTTTTTATGTTTTATTCCTGGCTTTTATATTAATGAACAATATAAACATCCTTTCTTTATTTTGGGTTCTAGTGAAGAAAACCTTTAAACTAAATTCTACCAGGTTGTTCCCTCAGTATTAAAACTTACAGTTCACAAAGATTTTATTTTTTACATTTGTTATTTTATTTTCCACATTAAAAAGCATCTCTAAAATCTAAAAAAAGTTAGCCAAAATATTGATCTTTATTCCCTGAACAAATGGAACATTTTTAATTAATACATGTTTTGTAATTGTAAATTATAATTTTTTTCTCAAAACTTTACTTCATTATTTTTTTATGTAAAATAAAAATCTTTATTACAAATCTTTAAAATTTAGCTTCATTTTAGGATAAAATAAGACATATTAAGTTCACATTTAGATCAGAAATGAGACACAAATTCATAGTAGATCAAATTATTGGAGGAAGTTAATCTGAAGAGTTGCAGTAAGTAAAAAAAAAACTTGTAATCAAGCCACTTGTTTAAAATTAGGACATTAAAATTGAGAGTCATTTATTAATGTACTCTGAAGAATCGTATATGTACTTTTAAAAAAAAAAATGTTGAAGGAGAGAATTCCACATCAGATAGATATCATGTTCAGCAGCAGTCTTTGCTTTTTTACTGTGTTGAGTGATGAATTCTGGACCAGAGAGAAAACATGTGAATGTTGGTGAATCACTAAGAGCTGGATGTACTTTATGAAAATTGAGTGCAAAATAAACAATAAAAATAAAATCTGAAAAAAAAACAGAAAATCTTGAAAAAAGCTGAGGTGCTGCAGAAGGAAAACTCTTTATGATCCTAAATCAGAGAACTTGAAGAGTTTAAAGTGCATCTCTTAGGATCACAGGACACTGACTGCATCGTGGCGTCAGCTTTCTTCTAGGTTCTTTAAAAATGTAATTAAACTCATGCATACTTCATATTGAACTGCAGTTAAAGCACATGGGTTTTTGTTTTTCTACAATGCAAAGTATTACTTTAAAAATGATTACTTAAGAACGTTTCTCTTAATTCTAATATATTACAGATTGTTTTTTTTGTTTTTTTTGTATTTATTCAAAAGTGATCCCATTCCTCTAAATATATCTGTTTTCATGAATTATGACTTCCATGTTACTTTAAAGTTTTTTTTCTTTGTAAAACCTACAGAAGGAAAAAAAATTACATAAAGTGACGAATGTTCCACAGAACCAGGGGCGGAGCTACAGGGGGCCATGGGGCCAAAAGGCATAATTGTTAATAATTAAAGACAAAGATTACAAAGTCATCTATAAATGCTTTTTAAGGATTGCAAAAATTACAATTAAAGTAAAAATAATGTTAAATTGACATTAAATTAAACTAGTTTTACCATAAACTAAAATAACGTGTTTTCATTCACTACCCCTCCCACCCGCCGAAAAAAGTGTTCTAGCTCCGCCCCTGCTCATAGCATTTCATGTTTACATCAGGGGTAATATCACGCAATATGGGCTTCTAATCATCCTTCTTTAGTAAAAATATGGTAAACTGTTAACTTTAGTCAGTTTTCTCCATACAAAATTAAAAAAAGGTTGTTTATTTTTTAAAAAAAAAAGGAAAAAATGAGGAAGAAAAATTCTAAATTAATATCTCATTAAAAAAAAAAGTTAAAATCACTACGTCTGAAAGTATATAAGCACATCAAATAATTACAGTACAGACTAGACTGATTTATTAAATGTTGAGTTTTCTCTGTACGCTTGCAACAGTTCACATTTTTAAATTCCACATTATTCAGATAGGGTTATTATCAACTGAATGTAAGGGTCAAGTAGTCATTTTTAGTAGAAAACTTTGTATTAATTCATCAGAAGGAAGGATTTCTTTTAAAGATAAAGCACAGTTGGTTGAAAAGGTCAGCCCGAATGAAACGACCGAAAATGTAACTTTTGTTTCCTGTTTTAAGTGGCTCTCCTCTCACAGTCAAGTGTGTGATGGAGGACGCTCGAGTCCGCTTTGGACTCGGCGAGAGCATCTATCTGTGCAGAGGAAGCGCCGCTGAGGCCCAGCTGGAGGAGTCACCCAAATGTGTTGCTGGTGTGCGAGACTTCCATGAATATTTAGGCGACGGGGATCTCGGCTGCACCAGAGGAGCATGCACGCACAGCATGGGTGGCTGTTAAAATGCGCGTCTGCAGGGTTCCCGTGCATGCGCAGCTCTCACCCCATGCAGTTAGGTTTCTGTGCAGATTTGCGCGGACATCTGTCCGTTCCGTAAGTGCGCGCGCGTCTCCCAGAGCGAGTCTTATCTCAAATGTTGCCGCCGTCGCTGCTGCCGCCGCCTGCGTGCAGCGGCAGACAGAAAAGGAGACCATCATGCTGTTAACGACAGAGCCAGATGCAGAGAAGAGAGCGGGAGAGTAAAAAAGCTCTCCACGCTCCCCATCTGGAAGGCATCGCCCCCAAATGAAGTTGTACAAAACCATCCCATTGATAATAAAGCTAATTTTTATGGCTCTGACAAGTATGTAATTATGTTCAGCGGTGCTTTTCAGATTTTATCACAGTCAATAAACCACACTGGCAATTTCCCGTCCCCCATTTGACATATTTACATGGATCCATCTGATTGGAGGAATTAGTTAGCTATGGGAGCTCTGATGGATATTCACTAGTGATCTGTGACTTCTGCTTGCTTCATCTGTTTGCCAACTGGACCCTCTGCTCATCTGTTGAGTCTTTTTTTCTTCTTCTTTCCCAGATTTCTTCCCATTTCTGTATTTCTCTCCCTTTGTCTTGCTGAGTGCAGTTTTTTATATCAGATTTACCCACTCAGAGGATTCAAGACTCAAATATGTCAAGTAGAACTTAATGAGCCCTCACTTAAAACCCACTCATCCTTTTTTTTTTTTTATTCAGCTCTTTCCCTCCTTTTTATTTCCGCAGGAGAGAAGTCTTATCTGTGCGATCTGTGCGGCTTTGCGGGCGGCACGAAACACGCCCTCACCAAACACCGACGCCAACATACAGGTAAGAGGGCAGCAACTCCTCTGTACACACAAACATGAGGACTTTCCTGTTCCCGCATCGTAATTGACACGGAGATCTGAACCGAGCCCGTTTGGCTGTATCTCGTCTCACGCAGCCGCACGCGCGCACGTCAGCGTGACACGGCGCTGTCAGTGATAGGCATGTGTACCAGCATGGCTGACTGAATCTGAGATTTTTAATTTCAGTTATCATTTCACCGTGTCATTCTGTCGCTTATGGAAATTGCGTTTTACAGATAAGCTGTCAATAACGAGAGGTTTCTCCCTCTTTTTTTCTTATTTTGACATTGAGATAGTAAAACAAAAACTGTCTTTAACTGTCAACCATCAAGGATCCTGTTATAAATATTAATTTAAGTTCTCATTCTTTCAGATTTCCCTGCCATTTCTCGCTGAAACTTTCCATTTCTGTCCTCCCCTCTGCTGCTGGCATGTGTCAGTTTCACTGATTTAGTTGTGAGTCTGTTGTCATGCAAGTGTCAGTGTGCGCCTGAGGCCATGGAGGCTTTTTGGTGCTGCAACTTCTCTAATACTCTTCCTGTCTTTTGATTTTTTTTTTTTTAATACATAAAAGACATAAAAGCAAGCCAGTAATGTCTGATATTTAAAGGAGTCTTTAAGGAAAACAAGGCATGGTAATAGTCTGCTCGCATTTACGTTAGAAGAAAGGATTAAACAGAAACTGCTGGCATTTGGAGGTTAGTTTTCATCACAAAAAAGGCTTTTAAATCTCATTCCAATTGCCTTTTGATGTAGAGGAGTAACCCCGACCCCATGTCCCATCATCCATCTTCATCCATCTCTCCCACTGGCTTACAGCCCCTTGTTGCTCCAACATGACATTACCAGTAGAAACAAAACGGCGAGCAATACTGCAGCAATCCAGATGTACAGTCCAGAGCCAGACGCCAACTTAGACAAAAGATGAAGGCACATGACTCTATAGCCTCATTTCCACTGAGAGGTCCGGTACGGTAAGGAGTAATACAGTATAGTACAGTTACTTCTGGTGAGTGTTTCCACTCAGTTAAGCCTCACTTCCTCTGAGTGGTTTGTTTTCACAGCACATAAGTTATGTAGACCACTAGCATGTCGTTCCGTCATTTTAGTGAAAGATTAATGTTGTTTGAAAGAAGATTGCAGCCAACTAAGAAGAATACCGCCGTAAAGAGGAAATTGGAAATGTTAGCTTAGCGCTATAATGGTTCTTTCTAATATCATCGTCACTTTCTGCTGATCATCGAGTGGCTAAAGCGGCTTCGCCCCATACCGTTCTGTTCCACTTTTCTATGGACTTACAACCAATGGGGCCCCCATACGGTTCGGTACTATTTAATGGTTCCATTTTACAATAGAAACGCTTAAACTACCGGACCGGATTGTAACGGACCAGACCGGACAATACCTGACCGCACCGCTCAGTGGAAACGAAGCTTAAATATCTGCAAGTTGATCAGAATTATTGACTGTATATGAGAACTGGACTAAGTGACCCCTTCTCCCTTGTGCCTCAAACAGGAAGTCCCACTGGTTCCAAGCAGCCAAAATGCAATAGAATAAAAAATAAGCAGCTCTCACTCTACCTTATTAGCCAGAATAGCCATGATACCTGGTTATCTGATACCTTTTTTAACGTGTTCTTGGATAACACCATTTTTTTCCCCCCATGATATTTGCTCTATAGTGCAAGTTATGTACGTTTTCAAGGATTTATAATCTTAAACCAGTGGACATATATGTCACAGGATTGGAACTCAGGTCCCAGTAGAAATTGACCAGTCAGATGCATTTGACAGATTTTCCTGTGCCAGGAGGAAGGGGTGTGGCCTTCAGTGGAAGAGGTGTTGCCATCTGACATGCTGACTTCTGATTGGAGAGAGTGCTTTCTATAAAAATGTATACTAAGACAGACCAATCATGGCCTAACGAGGACGTCTGGTTCCAACATGGCGACGGACATATCTCGGAAAAAATGGCAACTCTCAATCTTCTCAGTTCTCTATATATAGTCAATGCTGCCCACCCAAACAAGATAGCCTCCAAAAATTCAACAATTAACTAGAGAAGTAAAAGTTACAATAAAATACCCCTCAAAAACATAGAAATAAAACTACAAAAAAAGCCCAGAATCATAAATGAAACAAAAATAAAAGGAAAGGGTGAACGGACAGATGAACGGACAAATACATAAAAAAACAAAGATAAATGCAGCCTCAACAGGGCACAAACTAGCCTGTGAATGTCCCAAACCCAGTAAATGCAGAAGATAGTGTCAGGAAGAGAATTCAACATAAAACTTTTGAGAACAAAAAGATATGTGGATTGATAAACTGCTATGATCACAGCATAGTCTTTAAGCCTTTTAGAGGAATATGACACCCCAATTTCTCAGAACACCCAAACTTTTTCCCCATGATGTTCTACCTGTGCCTCATGGTGGGGCTGACAGAACTGGGCCTGTGGTAAAAGTCTTTAAGGGAAAAAAAAAACAAGGCATGATAATATTCTGCCTAAATGGAAACTTTTGTTTTAACTTATCTGTCAATTCTTTGTTCCAACAAGTCTTTTTTCATTTATCACGTTTTTTTCTTTTATCAAAAAAATGAGTTTTCAGTCTCACCACTGCTATTTGGTTCTTATCTCTATTCAACAGGAGAGAGACCCTTCAAGTGTAAGCTCTGCAACTTCGCCTCCACCACCCAGTCCCACCTTTCACGGCACAAGCGCGTTCACACCGGAGAGAAACCGTACCGCTGCCCCTGGTGCGACTACAGGTACCGGCTCATTGGCCTGCGCGCGGCTGGCGGCGCTGATGGCTGCAGCCGTGACACTGATGATCAGGGGGTTGATAGGTTGGGTTGGAGGGCAAGTATTGTGGGGAGGGTGAGAAAGCAGGTGGTGCTATAAGGTAGTTTGGACAGGCAGAGAGTGCCACTAATGATACTATCTGTGTGTGTGTGTGTTGTTGGTGGGAGTGGTGGAGGGCAGACAGGTCTAATCTCCACAGCATGGCTCCATCTCATCACTCTGCCATCATCAACACACACACAATCTCCCTCTGAACCTCACACACAATGTCGCTGTCACTGGCAGGTCCCTGTCATTAAAACACCATCATACCACATCAGTAATTACACAGGAAATTGTCGGTGAAATTGAAAAAGTTTTGGCTGGCGTTGCACATCTCCCCCCTCTCTGGAGCTGTCTGTTTCTCTGGCCGCGCGTCGCTCCCTCTTCCTCTCATCCCGCTCGTCCTCGTCAGATCGTGGCAGAGGAGTGTGAAAGGGAATGATCTCAAACCCATCATTGGTTTTAGATGTACTCATTCGTTTTTTCCCCTCTGTGACAAAATCATTTCAGCAGCTTGCTACACCTGCTTTACTGCAGTGGAGCACTTGACTCATTTCCTCTGTCTGTTATGTGCAGTTCAGCAAACAGCAAAGGGGGAAGCTATTTCCAATACTTTGATTTTTTACAGGATTATATCACATTTTGGTCCTTTAAGGCTTTTAGCTCAACTGTTTTGGAGGACATTTTCTGTCGGCTGATTCACTGCGTTTGTCCTAATGGATGTATTCTGACTCCAGCTGGAAACTAACAGTCCTGGGTGGAATAATCACAAAAATAAAAGGGTCATCATAAACAGCACAAGTTAAGAAACTATTAAACGGTTCATTAATGTTTTTAACATGTTTTTGGGGCAGTTTTCTGATGATAGAGGACATATATAAGGACAATTAAAATTGCTTTTCTGAGTATTTCTTGATTCAAATTGTTGTGAATCAGGAGCAGATGTGACTCCTAATGTGGGTGATACCCAAGCAGATGGAACGGGCGTCGTGGTAGTGCCGTTTGTGCGAAGAGAAGCTGCACTTCTGAGGACAGGGACGCACAGAAGATTTCTGCTTCGCTTTCTTAGGCCTTGTGCTAAAACAGAGACACAGTCGCCAAACAGAACTCCACTTAAAGTCAGCGTTCTGCAGGCAGACTCAGGAGGCAGACAGGCAACGGTGACAAACACCAACAAGAACAGTTAAAGTCCTACTCCGATCATTTTTTGATCTATTTTAAAATTTTTATTGTATTCCCAGTGGTCTTGAATCTATTTATCTACTTATCTACACGTTGCTGCATCCCAATGGAGCAGAGCAGGGATCTTGTGGCCCGCCCAACATTTTTCTACGAAACAAGTGCATTTTTGCAACTGCTCCTGATTCACAACGATAGAATAAAGAAATACTCAGAAAAGCTATTTTGAGTTTCATTTGTTGTTTACATGTCCTCCATTATTAGTTAAATATCACAAATATATTTAAAAAAAAACAATTTTTATTAGTCGGTCTTTAAGCTAACTCTGATTTAGCGTAGGATAAATTAGGAGTGCCAGTTAGCATCAGTACAGGTTCTGGCTGAGTGAGGTGTTCTTAGTGAGGTAAAAAGCGTAAGAACTGAAGGACAAGTGCAGTGATGGGCCCGATCCGAATTCTTCCCTTCTCCCTTCCCCTACATTTAGCCCTCCAAACGGAGACTTATGGAAAAAATGTGTCTCCGATTTTGGATGTCACTTTCGCTCGATGATGTCATTAATCCGCTAGCATTAGCGGTCCGGTAGCATTAGCGCAGAGCTTCCAGCACTCAAATATAACTTACATTTAAATGTAAACGTCTGTGCTTCAGAACCCACCCACATGGAGAAATTTGCTTCTCCTCTGCGGCAGCGCGACGCAGAACCCCCTCACAAGGGAGGGGTCTGTGTCCTTCCGCTTAAAGGGGAGGATATTAAAACATATATTTGGGACACCACTAGCACTATCACACATCATCTGCCATGAGGCATGAATGAGGTGTCTTAGTCAGACACGTTATCCCATATTAAGGGTGATTTACAAAGTGAACTGACCTAAAGGGAACTGTATGTTTCCTATTTGTACAGCTTGGTTTGTGTTTTACAAAAAAGATTTTTGTCAAAATAAAAGCCAAGAATCCACACAGTTGTTATCAGCACCACAACTATATTCATTTGAAATTGAATACTTAAAGACACCCACAAAAAAATTACTTTCTTTAACTGATTAAAAGAAAAATATCTGGTCAAATTGTACATTGTTTAGGTTTCCTCCTTTGGAATAATCCTTCTATCAGTAAGATCCTGAACACCAAACCGGCCGAGTGTTCTTACCCTCATTGTTCCCTGGCTGTAACATCATGATCATTACAGGTAGCAGCAAATGAAACACTAAATTAGAAGCCCAATTAACATTTTAGTGGCCCCTGGGATGCAGAGGGGCCCAGAAAGGAGGAAGGAGCAAGAGAGGTTGGGGTAATAGGGTGATTGTAAAACGCCCCGCTGGCTAACAAACCTGAAGATGAAGAACCTCTACATCTTTAAGGGTCTGCACCTTTGGCCTGCTTTTATACTCAGGTTTAAACGCTCTCCGGGGGCTTGAAGATGCTGCATTCTCTCCTTCAGTACATATTAGATATGGAATCAGCTGTTTTTTTTGTGGGGGGAGGATGATATTAAGCCAAATAAAGAAAGTTTCTAACTGAGGTTTGTCTCTTTCGAATAGCAGACACACACTGATGTGCACAATTATAATATCGCTGGTAAATGTTATGGATGTCATCTATGTTGTATCCATCAAGGCTGTCCCTGAAATGCATGTAAATGAAGTAGCGAGTAAATGATCTATCAAATGCCACTCATCTACTATTCAGAGGGAGATGGATAATAGAGGGAGATAATTATAGTTGGGAAATAAAAAAAGAATATTCTAATGATACTGCACTGGGAGTCCTGCCTGTCAATTAATGGTGTCTATCTGATGTTTCTGCAGCTTTAAAAAAAAAAGATGAACTTTAGTATTCAAGGAACCATTATTATTGTTAACAAAAAGTGCATTTTTTTCCACTATTGTGTAAAGTCGCTGTGGCATCTTTGACTGTCTAATTGATGCCTTCACGCTTTTGGGATTGTTTATCGTCTGCTAAAGCAGAGTGGAGGTGTCTTTTTGGATGCAGTAAAGGTAGGAGGTGATGTACATGCAAAATCCAGACAGACCACTTGATCCAAGGAAACCCCTCAAAATCTTTTTTTTAAAAACAACAAAAATCAGTGGAATAGAAATCTCAAACAATGAGTCCTTTCTCTTTACTGCTGGCCTGTTACCATGCAGGGACTGGAGGAGGAATATGGAATAGGAAGAGCTAAAGAGGGAGAGGCTGAAAGGAGGTGAGAGAAGGTGATGCATCCGTCGAGTATCAGTATGGCTGACTCCCATATCGAGTGCATAGGTGGGGGAGGAAGTTGGGAGCATGTTGGACTAATTAATACGGTGTATAGTAGGAGGGCTGGTGTGGGCTTTCACTAACTGTGGCACCTGCTGACTCCTAAACGCACATTGTGTTGTTTTAATACCACAATTACACAATTACCATATCTGAGAGATAGAACCCCCCCACCCCTCCAGGAATCCACCCGCGCTCTCTTTAGAGCCTTTTTACTTCTGCTTTCTATTTCATCTATTTATGTTCCTAGTTTGGAACAGAAGATGGGTTCACTTTTTGGAACTATTGTTCGTTATTTATGAGCTTGTAATGGTTTAAACTTTCTCTTTAATTTAAAGTACCGTCTACAGATGACTGTCAGTTCTCTGTTAAACTTTTCTAGTTTGGTAAGGAGATTAAACAAAGGAAAAAAACTGCAAATGCAGACTTTTTTTGTCTGAATAGGTGAGAAAGGGATGAAAGAATCAAATAAACTTTTTGCAAATATGACTTCAGGGAAAATCTCTTGAAATTTTTTTCTTGTTTCAAAACCACAAAGACGCACTCCCATAAATATTGTGTTTTTTGTGTTTTTAACATGTTTTTGTTGCATTTATCTGATGACATATACCCATACAATTACGTGTATTTCTTGATTGAAATTGTTGTGAATCAGGAGCAGGGAAAAACTCCAAGTGGAAAATAGATCCATTAACATCTTCATTTCCCTCGTCTGAGCTGGAAACTGGATCAGAACTGTACAGCTGAACAGTCCTAATATTGCTTGCCATTTTTGTTGCACCGCTACTGGAAGTTTGAGCTAGCAGGAGAGAGTGTGAACAAAGGGAGGAAAAGACATGAGTACAGGGTTACTCCCCCAAAAGTCCCGCCTACAACTTAGAGGTAAAATTTTGATGAACTACTGCCACTCTGCAGAAACTATGTCTCAAGGACGGCCATTGTACAGCGGAGGGGCGGTCAACTCCTGATCAGAAGATTGGGGGTTCGATTCCCGCTTTGCACGCCCATGTGTCAAAGTGTCCTTGGGCAAGACACTGAACCCCACATTGGCTCTGGTGGGAGGTTGGCGCCAATGTTCGGCTGTGGAGCCGCCATCAGTGTATGAATGTGTGGTAAATGGTTAAATAAGTCTGTAACTGTTAAACGCTTTGGGTCTTTAAGGAAGGTAGAAAAGCACTATACATATGCTATTTGCCATTTAGAAAACAAGACCGTTTTTTTAAATGTTGGCTAAAAATGGCATAATTATAATTAAAAGACCACCGGGATCAATTTTAAAATTGATCAAAGATTGGAGTGGGAGTCCAATCTGATCCCTAACAACCTCATACCATGTAAATAATGTTCCTGATGGTCCCTCCAGAAATGAGGTCAAA
>NC_050527.1:30082830-30097252 GCF_002922805.2 Oryzias melastigma
AGACCACCGGGATCAATTTTAAAATTGATCAAAGATTGGATTGGGAGTCCAATCTGATCCCTAACAACCTCAAACCATGTAAATACTGTTCCTGATGGTCCCTCCAGAAATGAGGTCAAATTAAGGTAAAATCTGAATTGAAGGTTTGGTAGAATGTATAAATGTGTCTTTATATTTGTATTAAAAATTAAAATGTATTTTGCCATCAAGACATACATTGTTTCGTTGTTCTAAATAAAATAACAAATTAATTAATTAAAAGATTTTTCTTTAGTTTTTTTGATGAGCTATTACCCAGACTCCCCTAGTTGACCTTTACACAAATAACGTTTGGAATATTGATATTACTGAAACATAAATATATATATTTATATGTATCTTCCTCATATTGTTGTTTCTGGGGGAATCTATGGTATCCATGTCAGTTTTTTTAAATCAACTGGATTTAAATTCAACTTCATGCACATTTTTTTTTTCTTTATGCTTTTATTTCCTTATCCTTTTTCCTCACCTGAGCACTTAAACCAGAACAACTGCCCTTTTCCTAATCCTAGATTAGGAGAACTCAAGAATAACTTGGTGGTAGTATTCTACAAAGTTAATTTTGTCTTTATTTTTCTCAGAAACTCAAGCTAAATTGATTAAAAATAAAATAAATAATAAAAACGCTTGAAGCCTGTCCACCTTTTTAAAAATAAACTAATTTATTACAGGGTCTTCACATTTTTATTGCTGTTATATTTTAAAAACAGCTATCATTGATGTTAGCATGATATGCATTTTAACAGTGGCCTGTAGTGTCATTTTAGATTTAAGTTCTTTTAACGTTGTACAGACTGATCAATAAATAAATATACTGGGACGTACATCCACATATCCCTCCTCACTTTAGGTTCATTGACTTTAAATAGCTTCAGAAGTATATTTTGCTGGTTCTTCTTTGTCCCGAATCGCATGTTTACATGAATCTGAATTATGTTTTTTTTTTTTTTTTTCCTGGCTGTGAACGGTGGCCTATCCATCACCGATCCATTGTTCCTTCCTCAGCGTCTCGCCACAGTCGGGCCTTCTTTTTCTTTTGGACAACACGCGCACCACCCGGTAAGGGTCGGCTGTGTTCTCTCCAGGCTGCACTGGATTCCGGCCGTGCTGTGGCCCTGTGATGGAAAGAGGTGTCGCTGCAAAAGTGAACACAAATTTGCTCCCTGGCTGGCGTGAGCTATGGCCCTGTGAGGCTTTATTGTTCCGGCCAAGGTGATAAGGGAGAGTAATTGCGTATTATACTGTCCGAGAATGTCAGGTCCAAACTGAGCGTGAGTGCCCCATCCATCAGCGTGCAAAGGTGTATGAAACCGTGCTGTATGCTGCGCGTGTTTGCTGGTATGATGTATTATAGATGAGAACAGCAAGTGTGTTCTTGAATTCAGTAATGTCAAAGTCTTGGAGGTTTTATTTTGACAAAAAAAGTGAAGTTTTGGAACATCTGTATTTGTTATGTATGTGATTGTATGCTTGTTTTGACCATTCATAGTGTTTCTCTAAAGGTTCCATGTATAAATGGGTTAAGGCAGAGACTGTGAACAGGTCCGGCAGCATCATTAATCACCAAAGGGTCATGTACGACTGTCCGAGTCTACATTGTTCTGTCCTGTACCAGGGAGGACTTAGAGCTTGGGTTGCACCATTTGACCAGCCCAAACATCCTTAAAGTCTAAGCATCTCTTGAGCTACTTTAAGAGCATTATCAGTGGTCTTTTAATTATGATTATGCAGTTTTTAGCCAAAAAAAAATGTTTTCTTGGACAGTTACTGCAGAGCAGCAGGAGTTGGTCAGAAATTTGCATCTGAGTTGCTGATGGGATCATTGCCACGGAGTAAGCCCCTCCCCATCCATCATCCATCTGCTTACACTCTCTCCCACTAGCTTACAGCCCCTCACACCCTCAACCCAACATTAAAAGGCAACCAATATTGGAGCTATCCAGTCGTAGAGTTTATTCCAGATTCCAGCTCAGACGAGGAAAATGAAGACGTACATGGATCCGTTTGTCTGCAACTGGAGTGATCAGAATGGAGCAGAGCAGGGAGCTTGTTGGTTGGAAAAGTGGCTCGTACGTCACACTTACAGAATTTTTCCAAAGGCATTTTTACATCTACTCCTGATTCATATAGAAATACAAAACAGAGTTATTACTCTATTGCCTACTTTAATTATTTTTTTTATTCTATTATGAAAATTTGAGTGTGTGTGTGTTAAGGTTAAGACATTATTCTGACCATATGTAATACTGAATATCAATGATAAGCGCTACATTGATCTTAACATAAATAAGATATCAACAGCCACACCATAGTTAAGATATAAATACTTAAGGGGTCAGAATAAAAAAAAAAATGTCATTAATCCCGCTCCTTTTTCAAGCTTGACAAATAATGTATGTTTAAACAAAATAACAAAAAAAAGTGCATTATCGATAAGTCTTGAAATGTATGTGCCTATTAACGCCCAGGGTACAGTAAGTAAATGTGTACTTTGTATGGTTGTAAGTATATATATATATATATATATATATATATATATATATATATATATATATATATATATATGTGTGTGTGTGTGTGTGTGTGCAAAAGCTTGAAATGAATAAAAAAGGCAAAAAAGAACAAAAGAAATGAATTTTTAAGATTATTTTTTATTATATATGTTCTCTATCTTGATAAAAAAATACCATACGAACATGTTAAAACACCAAAAACACAGTTTTCATTGGATTGGATCTTTAAATCCACTCAGACTTCATGGATATCAATTATGCTTCAACATCTGCAGATTTCAATCAAATGGAAAACTGTATACCACATTTCCTTGGAAGTTTCTTAATTGGGGAAACATAGTCGTAAAACATGTTTCATTCACTTCTTTTTTTTTATTTATTCCAAAGGCAAAAAGAAAACTTTTCCTTTGATTCCCATAGGTCCAACTGTGCGGAGAACATCCGGAAGCATATTCTCCACACGGGGAAGCATGACGGAGTGAAGATGTACAACTGTCCCAAATGCACCTTCGCCACCAACTCTCCCATGGAGTTCAGGAACCACCTGAAGGATAATCACCCTGATATCGAGAATCCAGACCTGGCATACCTCCATGCAGGTAAAACTTTACAAAAATACTCTTGTGCTTTTTCAAGTCAAGGCTGACTCCTTATGTTTGGAGAAGTTATTTCCCAATTGAAGAAATAAGACTTTGGATAATTTATTTTTTAAAGAAAATGCCATATAGCTCTTATGTCTTTACAGAAATGTGTGTGTGACTAAAGGTTAACCAGCAGAGTTACAGCCCACTTAAAACCTCTTTACTTCTACATAACATCCAGCAAAGTTTGAACAAAAAATAAAAAATAACCATGTGCATCTTAAACGCTGTGAAGAGTTAGATTCTCTGCCTCCTGCTGTTTAAGGTTTTTTGTTCCCAGTTGGTGTTTGAGATGCAGCACAAACACAAACAGCCCAGTTCACAATCCCTCATAGAGGCCACTCAAACTGTGTAAAATGCTTTTTGTGTTCCAGTTTTTAAACACTAGTTGACAATTTCACTGAACATTTGTAGACTATAAATGGTTGCTGCAATTATGAACTCAGATAATGTCACAAAATTTGTTCTGTTCTAAACTGGTTCTTGCATCTGTTTGTTACCAACTTATTTTGTTATCCTTTGTATTTCTTTGGTAAAAACAGCGTTTTTCAAAGAAAAGCTTTGACACCGTTGATGTTTTTGAGTGTACATGGCCAGAGAACGCAACTCAAGGAAGAAATCCTATTTTTCTGTTTATATTTCACAGCAGGACTCTTTAGTATACCTGAAAAAGAAAAGTATTTCTCATCTCCTTTAACTACTTTAACTTTTTATTTCTAAAATCTTCCTCTTTATTCTAAGTTGTTCCCACATTTCCTCCCGTTTTCACACAAGCCTATGGTTTGTTTTTCGTTGCTTTCCTTTAAATCCCTTATTAAATTTCTCTGCAACGCCTTGAGTTCATTTTATTTATTTTTCTCTTTGCTTTTTTATTTTCTAGCCGCTTCCCTGCTGTGAGCTTGCATTTGGATACTTCTCTCGTACACACAACCCTGACACTGTTTCCCCAACTGAGTGCTGCCAACTTTGCTGAAGAGCAGTTCAGAACTTCACAAGCGCTTCTTCACATGCGTCTGTGGTATAAGGCAACGCGCACGTCCACCTCGTTCTGCCGCTTTCAAATATTGAAGCGGTCATGTTTTGCAGTGAATATGAAGGAGGAGACTGTTTACGTTCAGCGGTATTTGAAGTGGTTCCTCTGAATCAAATCCCCCGACTGCCCTATAGCATTTGTCCAGCCTCCATTATTCCAGCGCTGTCTGATCGTCTGGACTTCCTGAGTGCATTTTTGTTGGTGGATGGAGTCTTGTTATTCATTGCTGATGGAGGCCGAGCGGTCACAAAGAGGTAGAGCCCAAAAATTGCTGGTCTAGCCATCCCTGCCAATCACTCAGGCCACAGAGACAGATGAAATCTTGTTCTTCTTCTATTGGTTCCTTTGTGTCCCGGTGTTCTCCTTTGTCCTTGAGGGCCACCAAATCCAATCGGTAGAGTGCCTGTCCTTCAGGGGAGCAGGGAGGACAGCCTTTATCCTGTTATCCCTCTGACCTCACAGAGCCGGGCTGGAGGGGAGCACCATGGGAAAGAGGCCAGGCGGTTGTGGGTGGGTGGAGGGTGTTACTGGAAAATTGACTGTATTTTTTTGTGACGCTGTTTCCTACAGATCGTGAATAGATAAGGTCTCTGTCCTTGTTCTGACTCTTGAAAGTTTGTGCAAAATTTCCACATTGGTATAATTTACTTTTGTGATATATTTCTGTGATATCTTTCAGTGCCACCTCCTGACCTGTATACCTTCTGCTGCTTTTTAAACACACCTCCCTCCATATTCCTCATACCCTTTCACCCTTAAACAAAACACGCCCTCCGGCCTATCTAAACTCTTTGACCTCGAAAGTGTCCTCTCCTCTGTTTGTCCTTATGCATAGCCGGCCTTTGGTCAAGCATGCACCCATTCACCCATTCTTTGTCTTTCCTTCTCTTTGACCTGAGAAGCCTGACCATAAAACGGCTTAAGCCAAGAAATGATGTCCAACTTCAGATAGCATATATATGATGTACGGGGCATGCAGGTTGCAAAAATTAAAATCATAGACAACTCGTTGAAGCGTAAATGTTATTTTTTTCTATGGGCGTGCTGCTGCCGATAGATTATAGTGAATACTTCAGTTACGTTCACATCGGGCATGCATTCAAGGACATGCTGAATGCTGTTTTTTGTACAAGCTTTTAGCAAGGAGTGTTCAAACTGGACTATCGGTACGCAATATTAGCCATGAACTCATAGGCTTTGCCCAAATTCCCACTCTAATCCCTAACTACCAATGAAAAATATGTAGTGCAGGACTATCTACAGCCCTGGATTTTAAAAGCAATTCAGACACCAACAAGTTTCTTTCACAAAAATTGATTGACCACCATTCATTGTGGTCTATATATGCTACTGTGGAAAGCATAGACATACACTGGTATTTTGCAAAGACTTCTGGAAAATTTAGGTAATTCGATTTTAGAATTGTTGATTCGGACAGCACAGAAAAATGGAGAACGTACTATATAGTGCACTATATAGTGAGTAGGGAAGGAATTCAGAGACTCCCATAGTTTGAAGAGACAAAATGTCAAAGCGGTGCAAATCTCACAAATCTTTCTCCAGGCCTTTTTCCTTAAAAGTTTTATTCGGATGTATAAAAATGTGAGTCGAGCTGCTTTTCTCCTTTACAATCTACTGGAATTACGTTGACGTTAACGATTGAAAACTTACAGTATGTTAAAGATTTGTGTTTAAGCGTCGCCGTTGGATTTATTATCCACCTTTAGCTCACACCTGTTTATTTTTAGATACAAACTGAAGTAAGTAAAAATTATAATGACCTATTCTGAGGAAAACATTTACAAAATAAACAGTTTTCCATTTGCCTGAACAGTAGCTTGTAAATTAAAAAAAAAGAAAAGACTTCTCAACCTCATGAAGGACCAACGTCTCCCAACAAAAGGTGATTAGAAAAGACATTGAAGATAAAATTGGGATCCATTTCTCTCCCAAAAAGAGCAAAAAAGGGAGGTGTAGTCGGGAGCTGCAACAGCGGTTCTTCATCTAAGTAGACAGACGGAGACCAAAAGAAAGAGACAGGGGGAAAAAGATTAAGAAGGTAGATGTTGAATTAACCTGCTTGTGATTGCTCTCTGTCAGAGTGGCACCAGGGCCAGCAGCGAGAGGCAAATCGTCTGTGATGGCCCTTCCCGCTGTTTCCCCTTTGAAAGACACAGATCAAACGCACACCAGTCACGGGTTCTTGTAGCCCCTCGCGCCGGATTGATTGACACCCCAACGTCTCTGCCGCCGCTGCTCTGCCTTTCCATATCCTCCCTGCTCCTCCGCTCTATCTCTCCAATTTCCCTTCTTTATTCAGCATCACACTTTGAATTAAAGCTTTTCTCAAGGATGAAAGCAGAGGTCCTTTGCAAATGAAGGAAGAAAGGGAATTGAACCCGAATAGCAATGGAGGGGAATGATGATTAGAATAAAAAAAACTGTAGAGTTTGATAGTTGATGGGAAAATGCTGTCGACATGTTTGAATAAGATGTGACTCAATTGTCTTCTCTGCTTGAAGTTGAAGCTCGTGTGGTCCCAGCAGTCATGGAGCCACTGGTCCCTGTGTTCTAGAACTTTCTTTGTAGTTAAAATGCCGCTGCAGACTTCTCCCAGTTTGAAAGGAGCATTATTTCCTTCTTTCTGTGCCATCCCCTCCCAGCAAGGTCAGCTGTGTTTGTTGTTGGGCAGCAGCTTTGATAAATAAGCCCCGCGTCTGTTTTGGGCAGCGAAACGCACAAACAAACGCAGGTGAGACGTCGCCATTAGCTTTGTCGGAGCATCTTCATCTCCCTATTTATAATTGTGAAACATTTCCCTAATTTTCAGCCAAGGTTATGATTGCGCGCCTGGGGGGCACGGCGGCTCAAATACTTTGTAATTGGTTATCAGCGACTGACGATCGGCTGCTTAGTGACTAAAAAGGTAAAAACAAATAAATAAATAAGCTTCTTCAAGGCATTGTTGCTGCTTTATGCAGATTCTGTTTTCCATAATAATGCATGATGGATAGCTCCGGCAGAGGGCTGGAGGAGGCTCGGCCTTGTAAGTGATGACCTTATTACACTGTTATAACCACGGGCAAATTCATTTGTTGGCTTATATATTATTTTTTTCTTTATTAAGCAAATCTGTAAACAAGTAGGCCTTCTGATGGCTTTTACTTAAGTTATGCATTGATGTTTTCTCTGGTAAGCCCTCCTCTCATCCACCTTCTGCTCATCAGGTAATGAAACATTGCTGGTATGAGTTTAACTCCGCTGTGTTGGATTGCAGAGGACAGGTGTGGACGTCATGCAAACATGTCCTGGTATCCATGTGACACGGCGACGACGTTGCGGAAGAGCCACAGACTCGGGCGATAAAATCAACATCTGCTTCTAATAACAATGTGCTGTTACATGTGACACGTGTGAGAGCGGGGACGAGGAGAAACAAACGGTGCAGCACAGTTTTTGTGAGACACTGATGGGATGCCAAGTCACCAGAATTGGCGCTAAACCCGTGTCTTTGCTTCACCTTCCTTATGGTGTCTCCACATGATGGACATAATGGAAAAAAAAAAGAATTATGGCGAATCTGGATGGAAAATTGTGCCGATGTTATCACAGCAGGAAGTTAATTAAATTAAGATTTTGAGATAATGTTTTGTTTTTTGGCTAGAAACTCAAACAAAAGCTGTGCAGTGTAATGATTAACACCACACAGTATGTACAGTCGGGCAAGAAGTATTTAGTCAGCCACCAATTGTTTAAGTTCTCCCACTTAATAAGATGAGAGAGGCCTGTAATTTTCATCATATGTATAACTCAACTATAAGAGACAAAATGAGAAAACAAATCCAGAAAATCACATTGTCTGATTTGTAAAGAATTTATTTGCAAATTATTATGGAAAATAAGTATTTGGTCAATAGCAAAAATTCATCTCAACACTTTGTTCTATACCCTTTGTTGGCAATGACAGCAGTCAAACATTTTCTGCAAGTTTTCACATGGTTTTCACTAACTGATATTTTGGTCCATTCCTCCTTGCGGATCTTCTCCAGAGCAATGATGTTTTGGGGCTGTCGCTGGATAACACAGACGTTCAACTCCCTCCAAGGAGTTTCTATGGGATCTGGAGACTGACTACTCCAGGATCTTATGACAATACATTTTTTCCTTTGCAATGAATCAGTCGTCCTAGTCCCTTTGCTGAAAAATAGCCCCAAAGCATGATGTTTCCACCCCCATGCTTTACATTAGGTATGGCGTTCTTTGGATGCAACTCGGCATTCTTTCTCCTCCAAACAGTAGAGTTCTTACCAAAAAGTTCTATGACCATAGGACATTCTCCCAATCCTCCTCTGGATCCTCCAAATGCTCTCCAGCAAACAGTAGACAGACCTGCACATGTTCTGGCTTTAGCAGGAGGAGACGTCTGACGCTGCAGGATTTGTAGTGTGTTACTGATGGTAGTCTTTGTTACTTTGGTCCCAGCTCTCTGCAGGTCATTCATTAGGTCCCCCCATGTGGTTCTGGGATTTTTGCTTACCGTTCTTGTGATGGTTCTGACCCCATGGGGTGAGATCTTGCGGGGAGCCTCAGATCGAGGGAGATTATCAGTGGTCTTGTTTGCCTTCCATTTCCTAATAATTGCTCCCACAGTTGATCTCTTCACACCAAGCTGCTTACCCATTGCAGGCTTTCCAGCCTGGTGCAGGGCAACATTTTTGTTTCTGGAGTCCTTAGACAGCTCTTTGGAATAGGCCGTAGTGGAGTTTGGAATGTGACTGCGTGAGGTTGTGGACAGGTGTCTTTGATATAGATAACGTGTTCAAACAGGTGTTATTAATACAGGTAACGAGTGGAGGACTTCTTACAGAAGAAGTTACAGGTCTGTAGGAGACAGAAATACTTATTTTCCACCATATCTTACTAAAAATTCTTAAAAAAATCTGACAATGTGGATTTTTTTTTCTCATTTTGCCTCTCGTAGTTGAGGTATGATGACAATGAGAGACCTCTCTCATCGTTTTAAGAGGGAGAACTTGCACAATTGGCGGCTCAATAAATATTTCTTTGCTCCACTGCAGGTATGCAACACCTCCTTTAGTTTAGATGAATATATGCTGAAAACAGATGACTGTCGCCATTTGTATTATAGAACAAAAGCAAACTTAGCTGTAGCACTGTTGGGGGTGTTAATTGGACCATTTCTCCATAAAGGAGAATCTTTTAGTTTCATCTGGTCTGCTTACTTTGAGAGAAAAAGAGCCATCCATGTTCCTCTTTTATCCTTTAACAACCATCTTTTTAACTGTTGATCAATGTTTAATACCTTTTCCTTTACATCCTCCCCCACCCCTCCCTGAAGCCTCACACGAGCTATGACAGCTGAGAAACAGCTGCTCAGAGCCGCGGCCCCAGGAGACACGCCGCTACTGATGTGCCGGTATTTTTGGGGTTAGCTCAGCATTTTATGGAAAAATGCGCACAAATCAGTCGCGTGCATCTCAGGAAAACCAATCCACGGCCAGTCTGGGCCGAGCAAGCAATTCCAGTGTAATGACCTGCTCCAATGAGCATGAAAACTTCCCCAACTGGCTGCATTTATCACTCATCAGCAACAACAAACACTTCTTTGTTTCATCCTCATCTTGGCTTTTGTTCCTATCCCCCTGGCGTTACTCGTCTCAGGTAGTTTGTGGTCATTCAGAGCATCGTATGAATAGATATAAACCCCTTGCATGGAACGTCACAGCAGTGTAAACGCCGTCTCTGCCATTTTGGGAGTCAAATTGCAGGAATCAAGCGGAGAGCGTCACTAATGCTGATTTTTGTCGTGTTAACTTGACTGTCTGGCCTTAAGCAGTTCTCGTTATGTTTCAAAATAAAGGTCTGCGAGGTCTGCCACGGATCAGAACAGACATCTGGTGAACTTGTATTTTTTTCTGTTGTGATGAACAAAAGCAACACATGTAAACCATCATAGGATTTGTTGGCCATTCTCCACGCCAACGTTGCCAATTTTACAGGTTGGGAAATATGCATCAAGGAAATACACAATGTATTCCCTTGAATACACAACACATGAAAGCATTTTTAACATACAAACCATTATTTTTTGAAAAGTTTTTGTGAAATAAAGGCCCGCAAAAAATCCTTTCTAAAGAGTGAAGAATTTAGAGTGAAAGAGCCAATTCTTTACCAGGAGTCGAATTGAAAGAATCGGCTCCCGAGAAAGAATCAAAGTGCCCATCACTAGCCCACACTTTCCCCTGCAAAACATTATAACTACAAGGAACAATGTGGGTTTTGTATAGTCTTCCCCCAAAGACTCTTTGACACAGAGGCTGGCAGGGCGGGACTGGGGCAGGTTGATATAATCGACCTATACTTAATAGATCGATAATCGATCCATAAAAGTAGAGATTGATCTAACGCATAAAGCTAAAGTCCTCTTGCTTAATGCTAACGTATAATGAGATTTCCCATAGGACGGCTAATGCTAACCCTAAGTCAGCCTGAACATACATTTCTGACTATTTGAACATCCTTATAAACTCACAGGTAGGAATTTTCCAAAGTCTATCAAGGAAACATTTTTTAAAGTTACCATTTTTGGTCTAAAACAGTTTTTTGCTCATACTGTCTTCTTCTGGAACAAAGTGTCATGCTACATCACGATCGCCACCTAGTGGCCAAACTGAAACCCCCTCCAGGAGAAGCAGAACTCTTGTTGGAGCTTGTTCATTTGAGAATCATGTGACTCTGTATGGTATTAACAATCTCATTATTATTTCACTAATACATTTTACTGCATGTGAACTGTATCAAATTAATATGAATATCCTCAAAACATATAAATAGATAATGTATTTCTATACAAATGTGTCTAAATATGTAAGCTCAAAATTCAATTTAATCAAATTGAGAGGATAGAAAGAATCAAAAGAAAAAGAAAATAAGAATCGAATTCATCCAGGGTTTGATGATCGAGTCGATTCCGGAAATTACTGGCGAGACCCGGCCTTATAGGCGGGACTCAACCTGCAATCTTCCAATCAGAGGCCGACTGTTCTACCTCTGCACCGCAGCACAGAGACGTATTGAATTGAGTTCTTCAGGTCATTGGGAGTGAAGGGCTACAACAATAACTGTTGCTGGTTTGCACCAGCATGATGTACACAATGAAAAAAGATCACACGGCGTCTTCTTCTCCATGTCTTTGCAGACATCACAAAGGGATGAAACTTAATTTTCAGTACAGCAAATATGTGCAGAGAAAATGTGGTCAGTGCTTTCATGTGGATGTACTGTGGGTACTCTGTGTGAGTGACATGAGGTGGGAATGGTCAGAGGCAGGCCTGCTCCCCCTGTGTAGGACAGTGAATATGGGAGCAGACAGGCCGCCGGCTCCTATAAAGCCTCATCCATAATTCAGTCCCCCATCTCCCCACATTCAGACACCTTATACACATCCACCTTCAGCAAAATGCTAAGCCATCCCAACAAGACCAGACAGACAGCGGTAGTTATTGATGAAAAAGGGAAGTCGTGAAGAAGAGTTAAAGGATAACAAAAAGGAAAGCTGAAAGCAAACGGCGAGACAAGAAAGGCCTGCATATTTTCAGCCCCAGCCCAGTGGGCCCCCGCCTTGACCTTTACCGAGGCAACCTCTGAGCACAAACATGTTTTTCTTGATCTCCAGCCTCTTTTGGCTGAAGTAGACTTCTGAGATTCCACCTCGACCTTTGCCCCCTCGGCTCAGCCGCGGATCCTTATGTTCCTCCTTCGTCTCTCCCGCCTGTTTGCGTCGCCTGTTTGGTGGCTCTCCAAATGTCTCAGCATCTCTAATTACCAACTGGCTCAACTTTCCCAACTAAACAACCAATTACCAGCGCTTTAGCCTGGCCCAGTCCCATGTTTCCTGATACAGTGGCCTATTAGGGCCCCTTATTTCTTCCCCAACATAATTGAATCCCCTGGCTTCTCATCAGTGGGCTAATTTAAGCCAATGTGCAGAGTTGGTAATCAGAAGGGTTGCCTATTAGGCTATCAGACCCCAATTAAGTGCCCTCTTATTTCCACCATAACAAGTCACTATCGCTACTGTTGTTACTGTTTTACAGCTCAGTTTTGTTTGGAAAATGTGCGGTATGTTTGTAGAAGAAGAAAAAGGAGAGCCAAAGCGGATTTCAAGAGTTTTATACGCTACTTACAAAGTTACAAAAATGTTTCAATTGATATCAATGGAAGAGGGACGGTAATTATACACTGCACAGCAGATTATTTATGTCAGCCACCCAACGCTAGCATTCAAATGATCCAGATTGATTTTATTGGGCATAATAGAAGACATTACAGATAAAATGAAGAGTTGTATTTCTAGTATTTATGTATTCAAATTGTTGTGAATCAGGAGCAGATAGAAAAAATGACATTTGAAAAAGCTTGTAGATGTGACACAGATGCTACAGGCACCAGAACTTTCTACCAGACCAGCTGTACAGCCTGTGTTCTCACCTTTTTCAGAATATGGCTAACTAGATCAGTGGAGAGTCTACATGTAAGCACATTTAGTGATATTATAGTCCACAATTTTGTCTTTAACCTGCTTCTCGACTTTTTTCAATCCGTGCATTACAAGCTTAGAAATTTTCCAGACGATTATTGCGGTCCACAAAACCAGTCGTCAGTGTTTTAAGACAAGTTAGTTGTCGTCTAATTTTGCTATTGGTCGATTACTGTTGTTGTATTCTCCATCTCCTGCAAATGTCATGAGAAAATAACAATTAGCTGGAACTGTTTTTTTCATTTGGCTGGTTAGCACCGATTTTGCTCGACATTTTTGTTGCACCGCTAATGTTAGCTTGGCGCCGTGAGACTGTAGGCTAGCAGGAGAGAGTGTAAACAAAAGGATGATGGGAGGTCAGGACATGTTTACTCCACACCAACTTAGAGGCAAATTTCTGATGAACTCCTGCTGCTTTGCAGAATGAAAACAACAGATTTTTGGCTAAAAATGGCGACATTATAAATAAAAGACCACTAGGAACGCTTTTACAACAAATCAAAAACGATGGAAGAGGAAAATAAATAATTTTTTTACTTTATTTTGGTTAGTACATCACAAGGTTGTTAGAAAATTAGCTGTTTTTTCTGTGATTTTTATTTTAAGGCGTTACTATCTTGACATAACACTGCTGCCGTATAAAAGTCTTTATAAAGAGGACACAAACGGAAGATGTTCAGAGAGAAATGTTGGCGCCACCAGCACTTTCTTCTGTCCACTCACTGTTCCAAAAGAGACATTTTTTCTCTTTTTTTTCGTTCTCCCTCGTGTTCCCCCTGTCCTGTCTTGGTGGCTGGTACAGCCGAGAGGAGCCAGAGTGTGAAAGAGGCCCACAGAGGGCTGATGAGGACTGTCTTACAAAGCCTGTCTCAAGTCTGGGACTGTTTCCTCTGTGCCTGAGTGGGTGTGTGTCCGTATATGTGTACGCGTGAGAGGCGGGAATTAGTCTGAATGTGCGTCTCCATGTCTGCGTGCGTTTAGTGTTGGTGTCGACTCCCCATAGCCTAATTAAAAGGCGAGAAAAGCCACTCACGGGGAGATTAAACTTTAAAGGATAAATTAGTACTTAGAAGGGGTGTGGTATAGTCACACACATGCACAGGCCATGAAATCTCTCCTGACACCTGTGGACAAAAAAAAGAAAAATAGGAATGAAAAGAGGAGAAAAATCTTTGTGTTTCTGCGGCAGAGCTTAGCTTTATTCTCCTGTTTAGTTCTCCAGCATGTTATTCAAATATTTCAGAAGATCCAATCCATTAATATTAATCACTTTCTGCAAAATATTTCTGATCAAGTTAATCTGCTGAATTAATGTTGAGTCATTTTAGACCAACAAGGGAAAAATGTTGTAGAGTAGAAAGGGAAATGAGAGTAAAATGTGACTTTATTGAGTCAGTTCTCATTAAATATAAGTTTCAAGTGTTGTAGCGTATAATGACTACACTGTTTTCTGAGCTTTTTCTTTGACGTAGATATAAACGTCATCTGCTTCTGTTGCGCTCTTTGAAAGATCGTTATGGCGTCAGTTGGCCACCAGGTGTCCTCAAACGTTAGTGAGTTCCTGAAAGTTTAATCATTTTAACCGCAGGTTTAAAATAAAGTTTTTGTCATTTTTTTTTTCTTGTTTGTTTAT